>NW_027111032.1:399109-408268 GCF_000696795.3 Halyomorpha halys | reverse complement strand
GTCTTGTATGAGGATTCCATGTCAGTCGTTTGTCGAAATGTAGTCCTAAGTAACGAATCTGTTCGACAGGAATAAGTGGGGTATTATTAAAGGATACTGTAGGGCAAGAGGTCATGGGCTTACGTCGAAGGGTAAATGTGATTTGGTGTGATTTATTGGAATTTATTTTAATCCTCCAGTTTTGGCACCATTCTTCAAGGGTGGTAATGTGGGATTGGAGGATTTGGGATACAATGTAAGGATCATTGTTCACTGATAATAGACATGTGTCATCGGCATACATGGTGAGGATAGTATTAGGATAGGTTGGGATGTCAGCTGTAAAAACTGTATCCAAAATTTGAATTTGAGAACTAAGAAAGTGAAGGTAAGGCTACAATTCTTTCTTTCAAATCATGTGTTTCACTTTTTTCTTCCAAGTGACGAAAATGACAAAATAATGGTGAAAGAAATCAGCATGACTGAAAATAAACATAAAGATATTGCTAATCGAATGAGACATTGCACAAGATCGTTACTGTTGGATATCTCATTTACTCGCAAGCATCAGTCAGATTGATGGTGTAGAGGTCTTCGTATCACTTCAGCGTGGCTTTTGAATGACAGTCATTACTAGGGATAGGATTTTTATGTGCTAAAAGATCCGAAATATGTGCTAATAAATTGTCAAATATTTAAAAAAATATGTATTTATAAATTTTGTATTATTCAACAATATAAATTACTAATTAATTAGTAATTTTATAACTTAAAAAAAGCTACATAAATATGTATTTATGTTATATGAATAATATTTTAAAGAAATTATGTTAAAATAGGTACAAAAAATTTGTACTTAGAGAAAACATAGCTGTTCAATAACAAGGCATTAATTATTAATTGTAATTAAACTAATTGATTAATAATTACTCAGAATGAATTATGAACAAATTATAAATGGAAATAAAGAATTATCCTTATGAAAAAGAAAAAGAAAAGAAAAATTCTAGAAAAATATCTTTTGACTTTAACTTAATTTTAGGCATGCTAAAATAATGGTAAAACCCAATCAAAAACAATTTAACTCGAATAGGTCGAAATGCTGACCGGGGAGTGAAACAAGACTAAGATGAGAAGGGACCATGGGAAGGGAGGAAACAGAGAAATGGATTGAGGAGTACACAAACAAATTGTAGGGAAATGCCACAGGAATAAGACCCTTACTCTTTTTAATTGATTCTGAGAAATTCTCGATGTAATTCTGTGTAAAAAATTTATTATTGCCACTACTTTTAATTTGTGTTCAAAGATGAAGATATAGAATTTTTACGCACTATTTATGATAAATCATAAATTTCACCTTTAAGTTTCGTGCGTTCTCTTGAATTTTACTTAGTTGCTGCGAAAAATGTATTTACAATTAATTTAAGGAAATATGTGATTCAGGACAAAATACCTAAAAATATGTTAAAAATAACAAATATTTCTGAAAATATGTGATTTACAACAAAATATGTAAAAAAGGTCAAATATTTGAAAATATGTGAAATAAAAATGGCTTTTTTTGTTCAGAAATGTCTTGAAACATCTTTATTTGGTAAGGAATCGCAGATATCATGGTCAGGTAAAAATATGTGAAAACATAAAAATCCTATCCCTAGTCATTACGAATGATCCCTTTAGACTACATTAAGACATTGACCCTATGGATATCATACGGCGTTATCAACTTCAACTTCGTTGCTGTACTATTCTTCTAAGATTCTGATAACCCTTCGGGAATCAACTGATTTAAATTTAATTGAACATTTCCGGGGCCATCTAAAAATAAAAATAAAAAAATAATTAATTAAAATTAATTCAAAGATAATGAATTAATATAAAGAAATTATTCACAAATAAAATTTAATAAAGATATTCACACCTTTAGAAACTGAAGGTCACTGATTTACCACTGAAGGAGAATTATATAGTGAACAACAACAAAAAATAAAATACTTATATTATAACATTTTTTTTTCTAATAATTGTAGACCAGCTTCAAGGGTGTAGGGAAGTTATAAAATAAAACCACAATTCAATCAATAAAAAAATAAGCTAATCAGATCTAAATCACTAAGGTCGTATTTTCCCCTCATTTTTTGTTTGGTAAACAGATTTAATTGTTCTATTTCTTAAAAATCTCAAAAATAGGATGGGGTGGGGTGAGTTAGAAAACCTTTGAGTCCAACAACTAATTTCAAATAAAACGTTTCAACCATTTAAATCAATTTAAAAGAACTATAGAGGTGCTGAAGACCTTCAAAACTACCAAAAACCTAGAAAAAAGAAAACTGTGGTATAAGAAAAAATTTGGGACCATCAAAACATAAATGGTTATACCTCCCTACCTCCTTGGCACATTTATACTTCAATCTCTAATAACCAAAAAACATTGCTATATCATTGACTTCTTCTCCCTACGTTTATCCATTCACCTCTTAAACACAAAATCCCAACCTACCGATCTCTGAATCCCTACCTACAGAACTGCCTCCTTTGAAAAATCATTTGCTGTTCGAGCTACCTCATTTTGGAACTCCTTACCCATATCCATCCGTAAACCTTCCTCCCTAACATCAATTATATTTTCATCTCTTTGATTGTCAATCTTCCATGAACTTTTAAATGATAAACATCAATATAAGCATGGATAAATATGTTTCTTTTGCTCATATTTTATTTTATATAAATATTGTAATAGCTTTATTTACTTATGTTTAAAATAACTTAATGTAGCAAGACAAAAACTGTTTTAAGTTGTTATTCTTAGAGGACCAAGTGTCCCAGAATAAAGATCGATTTTCATTTCAACTGTATAGGACATTCACCTAGCTTTAATTTGAGTATTGGCAGACTTCTGAACGTCCCTGAGACAGTTTTTCACTAACCCAACGTTTTGTCCGAACAACTTAAATTCAAAAATTTCTGAATTTATTTTGAAAATATCATGAAAACTATTTGTCCTACGAAGATAAACGTCACAAGCTACTTTATATTACGTTAAACTAGCTTTAATTTGAGTGCTAATGGACATTTGTACGTCTCATGGTTCCTGAGATATCGGTTTCACTCAATAAATAAAAAGTGAATAAATTCACTAACTGCTAATTTTTCAGTACATTTTTTATGGTGTTGCTTTTAAAAAATTGTGTTTTGGAAAATGTCGAACGCTATATATTTTTTTTTTCTGGTCCCTCTAAAACAGAAATAGACATGAATTAGTAAGTACATATTGTGAAGGAGAAACATAATTCAAATGGTGTTATAAAAACCCTTTTTCTACCATGGTTACTTGAAGGTCTTAGTGAAATACTTATCTTTGTATTGAGATGATCGTTCTGTTAAAACTTACTATAATACTCTGGAGGTGAGGAACCTCCGCGAGGTGATTAGTTGTGAACAGATAAATAATTAAAAAAATAAGTATGAAAGCAAAGAAGAGAAGAAAAGAAAACGAAAGTGGGAAGGGAAAGGGGGGAGGGTGTGAGAAGAAAGGACTAAAGTAAGGGTAATGTTGATAGGGTTTCCGGGGCCCTTCCACCTCGCAGGAAGGGAGGATGGGGTGCGTAAGTAGATTAGGAAGCGAGGAGGTTATCAAATAATTTAATATGTCTTCATGTGATGAGCTGCAAAGAGCTCAGGTAGGGCCCATATTATGGTAAAGTTACTCTGCTTTAAATGATGTTCTATTAGGTTTACTAGTGATTTTTTTTTGTTTTCAAAGATATGCAGCTCTGAATATAAAAATATGTTTTTTTCACATTTTGTATTCCCATGCCCATACTTGGCAGACTCATCAATTTTGACTAGTAATTATGCGTAGTTTCCATTAAAGTAATCAAAAATTTGGGTGAAATAACTGACTTTTTTTTCCACCAGGCTCTTATATTATGGTGTAGTGACGCTATCTATGAGCGATTGGATGAACTTTACCGCTTCCCGCCAGAACTTACATCTTCATCGCTTCTCGCTAGAGAGCAGTACCCATGTTGATTACTTATTACATTGATTTATTGTAAATTATTTAATATTTTAATGTGTAAAACATGTCAATATTATCATAATTGTAAATATTGTAAAGACCTGCTGCAGCTTAATATGCCACTTGTAATAAGTCAGGACTTACAATCCTTTTAGTAACTTCATACTTATTCCTGCAAGCACCTGAGGCTTGTACCCAGTCAGGGCTTGCATTCCCCTTCCTTCTGCAGACTCCTGCCCTGTTGAGCAAAATTTCAATCATTGGTGGACATAACCTGTCCATTTATTTTCTAACCTGTTTAGGCATTCTGGTATAAAGTACTTCAGGTAGTCAATTGCATTCAACTAACACTGCCACCTCACAATGAGATTGTTCTTCCTAGAAAGCAAATCTATTGACCTAATTTTTGCTCAATTGATACAAAAGTGACTGCTTGAAGGTCTAAACTATGAAAATGATATAAAATGTCCTCCCTGAATCATCTTAAGATCAAGATGTAATGCGAAAATCCATTATTTTTGGTTAACATTTGACAAAAAATAGAAACTTCATTTGAGGAATTTTTAAATAATTTCTCAGGTTTAACGAATAAAACATTGTAAGTATTATTTTCAAAATAAAGTATCTATTTCATAATTTAAAAATAAAATGAATTGTTTAAAATCTAATTCGGTATATAGCATTCTAAATGCAAGCTATTCTAAAGTCAAAATTTAATATTTTATTATAACATTTTGAATTTTTAATGGTGCATAAATGTAATTATGTGTACTGCATTCATCCCTGTAGATCCTTATTGTCATGTTAATATTTAATAGAAGATTGATAATTGAACATACGTAATTAATGAAGGAATATGGTCCCACTGGCAGTCCAAATAGGTAACTTAAATAGTACAAAACTACTTCTTCTTAATCAATATTTCATCCCACTTATTTCCACTTAATTCCAATAAGCTATTAACTTTTGCTAAAATTAGTTTTTGGTTTACTTCTAAAACAAAAGCCCTGCAAAGTAAGTAGCTTTGGTATTTAACAAATAGTGATAATAACAGCTTTATTCCATTCTTTAAAGAAAAGCCACTCCTTAGAGAGTTATGAGTCTGGTTTATAAACAATTTACAAAAATTTCAATTATTGTTTAAAGTTTTTACATTAATTTTAAATAAAATAATAATTTTCCTATAAATAAATAAAATATTTTCAATTCTGAAATTGAACACTTGGCTATAAATGATAATTTACTGCATGTTCTTTATTACTTTACCCCATAGACCCCTATTCCTAGCCACAGTTGCCAACAGTCTCCTACTCTTTGAACTATCTCTATTCCCCATCTTGTAATTGGTCTTCCTTTTCTTCTCTGGTGTTCCCTTGGTATCCAATCTGTAGAAATTTTGGACCACCTTCTTGTATCAAGTCTGACAATATGTCCAGCCCATCTCCATTTCAATCAGTTGTGCTTCTTTAGATAAGCTATTAATTTTTATACTTTACTATTGCTGATGCAGTACTTTTTTCTGATACCTTTCATACTTCTTGAAAATTGCATTGTGTCCTCGCTTAATAACTACTTTTGTAGTATTTTAGTTAATTTTTTTTTTTATCATCACCCAGCCCATCTTCCTTCATTTATAATTATTTAGAGTTATTAATCGACTTATGTGATGAATTTCAGGTGGACGAGTTCAGTAACAAAATTGCTCATGTTTTTCACCAATCAGGATTTAAAAAGGGAGACGTGGTTGCCCTTGTTATGACCAACCAACCAGAATATGCATGTGTTTGGCTTGGTCTTGCTAAACTTGGTGTGGTCACAGCTCTTATAAATTCTAACCTTACCAGCGAACCTCTTTGCCATTGCATCAAAGTGGCTTTATGTAAAGCAGTAATATTCTCAGATGATCTCTCTACAGGTAATTTATATACCATATTTTTTTTATATTTCAGAAATAATAAATTAGCAACATTTGTATTCATAGAATTAAACACCTGGAAAACCTGTCTCCTGGCTAGTAGTACCAAGCTATATATGGGTGACTAAAATAAGGGGCCATTTTCATTTACCAACTTTTAACAAAATACTCAATTAAAAAAAAAATCTTCTTTTAACAGAGATGTTCTTTTCTTTCATACATTATTTTTATTCCTCTTCTTCTTCCATGTTCTTCCCATAGATAGCCAAGTCAGGAATTAAATAAATGATGAATTCCATAGTTCTCCTGAGGTCCTCCTGACTTCCATAGAGTTTTCTCTGCACATCAGTTGGAGAGGGCCACATCAGTCTCCTTTGCTTAGAAAACAGCTTGCACATTTGCAGATGTGCTCAGCATTTTGCTCACCTTCTCCACACTCACCAGAGAGAACAGGCTCTGTTCATACGTGAAAAATGATCTGTTCACATCAAGTAGGTTGATGGATGGCATCTCCAGGGTTGTGATGTGAGTGGCTCCTATTCCATCGTTGACTAATGGTGTGTTTATAATGCTTTATTATTTCGTCGAGGCTGTGGTCACAGTCAAACTGCGAATCCAAGGCCTCCTCTCCTTGGCCAGCTGGTCTACCCTCTCTTTGGCCTGCTGGTCTGCCCTCTCATTTCCAGCAAGGCCATAGTGTCCAGGAATCCATTGCAATACGACTATGCCATGCTTTCAAGTTTCTAGGCAAGTTTTCTCAGGCCTTTTCTCCCCTTTAACTTGAGAGTCACAACACTGATGCTGAATCAGTAAGGAACACAAATTTTGAGTTTTCAAAAGGAGCCTCTTTAGTGTCCTTAGTAGTTTCGACGCTTGACAGATAGCTTCTTGCCTTATTTTTATTTATGATAATGAACGTTAACCATGAGAAAAATACTTTTACTAACAAAAATATAGCATATTGTGTAAATATAAAAAGATACTAAATTCTGAATATTTAATTTTAATAATGCAGAAGCAAGGCCTTGAATTTTATACAATTGCATATTTGATGATAAATGCATGTATTTTCATATTTAAACTATTGCAGTTAAATGATAAAAATTACATACCCTACCTTCAATAATTCACTTTATAACAATAGGTATGGATTTTTTCATTTCCTTGAATTCCATTCCTCCTTCATGTCAACGACAAGGAACAAAACTCTATAATTTTAAGTGCATACACACTCAGTATCAAAATGTTAGACATGCCCATTGAAAATAAAAAAACTTTTCATGTTTTCTTTAGTTTTGATTGATATTATTTTTTTAAGCACAGTGTAAAGTATAAATTATGATATTGAAAAGGGGACAATCTTCTCAGACCTTGAGGATTATTTAAATCAAATATTAGTAAATTTTACATTTTATATGCATCAAAATGATAACACACTTGTTGTTTACTATTTCCTTAATCCTCTAGAGTTAAAATCGTTAAAATATCATTTCTACTTCAGTGCAGTGTTGAATTTGTTTCAAAATAGACCTAAAAATAATGGTCCCGAAGTTTATTTGGCACGGGGAGACATATGGAACCCACCGTTCTACTGGGAGGCCGGCCCTCTGCTTTGAAATTATCAGAGAAATGGAATATTCTTTGAATTGCATCCAACTCTTGTAAAACAGCAAGAGCAAATGCTGAGAAGCTGGAGTTCAAACAATACTAAGGAATGTCCAGAGATTATTAAAAAAGTCACAAACAATAGTCAGAAAAAAATTGTAAAGAAAGCCAGTTTGGAGTACCCATCACAAATTAGCACGGATGACCTTTGCTCGTAATGTGATGTCATGGACTGAGGAGTGGAAGACAGTCATCTTTAGTGATGAAAAAAAATTCAATCTGGATAGGCCAGATGGATTTTTGTATCATTTTCATGACATAAGAAAAGAAGAAAAAATTTTATCAAGGCGTTAAATGGGAAGAGGAAAAGTTATGGTTTGGGCATCAATTGGTTACAAATAGAAAGGAAATTTGGTATTTGTTTCATCAACAGTAAACTCAGCTGAATATAAAAATTTGTTAGAGGAACAAAAGTTGACTTTTAATGACATGTCTCAAGGCACACCAGTTTTCCAGTAAGATAACGCCCCAATACATTCGGCAAAAATTATTAAAGATTGGTTTAATCGCAACTAAATCGCCAAATTAGACTGGCTTGCTGTCTCCACCGACCTAAACATTATCAAAAATGTTTGGGGAACTCTTTCAAGAAGGGTTCACTTTGAGTCAAAACAGTTCGGAAGAATCGAGGATTTGAAATCTGCAATTCTGGCTTCATGGGAACAATTACCTCAAGAAACAATCAAACAATTGTACGATTCCTTACCAAACAGAATTTTTGAATTAATAAATGGTGTAAAGACCACAAAGTATTACAATGAGTTTTATTTATTTTTACCAGGAAGCGTGTCTAACATTTTGACAGGCCTTAACTTTAATTTGAAAATAAACAAAAATGTATATATTTTTGGCTTGAGAACCAAAATACAAGCAGGCTGTTGATTAACTTCAGGTGAGTGATAGATTATTTTAATACTGTTTTATAGGTAATTTTAAAAGATGGGAGGGTAGGGATAACTTTTGAAGTGTATCTAACATTTTGACACTGAGTATAAATTTGCACCCATCATGTCTGTTAATGTAGAAAGATTATTCCCAAATTTTAAAAATATTTTAAATTAAAAACAATAGTATTTACTGAATCAAATTTAGAAATTCTTCTTGTAATAAATTTCAACATATTACTGAATAATTCATTTGTGTTTTATTTATTTTGTCTATCTTGTTAGTTAGTTTTTAAATGCAATCATTGTTAATTTTCTTATATTATTAATTAAAAAGTCCAATTACTTTCTTATTTTAAATATTTTCTCACATTTCATTTTATATATATTTAGAAACTTTCTATTTATTGTTAGTTATTATTTGTTTTAATTATTTTTCTATTAATTTTTGTTTGATTTATTTATTGTTTTATCACTTTCTGTCAGTTATCCTTTTAAAATCCAACCATTATTGTTGTTATTTTTTTGTTGCTAATTGTAAATTTTAATTATTTTGATATTTTAGTCTATAAAGTGCCTTATATTATATTTTTTACTTTTTAGTTTATTAGCGCTATTATAATTATTTATATATTTGTTTTATGAAAACAAATTTAAATAATTTATTATCCCTTCATCTTCGTTTCTTAATT
>NW_027111032.1:396350-399017 GCF_000696795.3 Halyomorpha halys | reverse complement strand
TTTACATATTTTTTACTGCATACTTTACAGGTTTTTATTGAATGTGACTTTTTCTGGGTTTTATTTAATGCATAAAAATCCAGGCCTTGTACTGACCAGTTCCAAGTATTATCTAATCAATGTATAAAAAATGGGTTTAATTTTATACCAGTTATAAAAATATCGAACATTTAAAAATTTGTTTTAAAATATTTAATAGATACAAAAAAAAGTCTTAATAATGTATACAAAGAATATACTTCATGATGTTCTCAAGCCCTTGACTCATATCTGCTCCATGTTATCAAACTGATTCCATTCATCTTCAACACATATTCACTTTTAATTGCACTAAGATAATGTAATTCCTTTAATTGATATCCATGTTAACTTAGGGTTACACTTTTCACCCTACAGAATTTTATATACTTACACTGACATATCAAAAAACTGTACTGTAGAGGTTTCCATGACATCCCTAAAACTGATCTACTTCCTCAAGAAAAGGGGATTATTCATGCATTTCCTCAATTTCTTGTATTATCCACTTAATTCTTAATGATACATGATACTTTGAAATTTGAATATTTTTTCTATTCAGATGTAACTTGTCAATTCCAACATTATGACCTTCAATTTACATAAGTTACTAATTTTAACTTTATAACCTCCTATTTATATAAAAACCCCTAGTGTAATTATATAAATGAACATTTAAATGTTTTACACATTTGAAGTTAAAAACAAGCATTATACTACTGCTGTCTTTTGCAATTTGTATTTTGTCTTGAATTCTTTAACAGAGCTTGAACAATTTCATCAATGGGCTTCCTGATAATAAACCCCATCATATATATCTGGAAACAGGATTTGATAATCTTTATACTTATACTTTAAAATTACTAATTGAATAGATAATAAAAGCAATAAAAATGGATTGTCTATACTTTGCACATATAATAGCTGAATTAATCAGTGAAAAGAACTTAATATCGACGATGGCAATAGGAAGAAAGTTTGATATTTCATTTTCAAAAAAGGGAACTACTAAAGTAGTTGAAAACACATAGAAATGTGGTAATAGAAAGGATTAAAGAATGAATAAAGTAGAAGGGCTAGATCAGCAGAATATCACAAAATATATGCTAAATTAGATTTCAACTCTGGTCATTTTCAGGAGAAACAGTACAATCTCTAATGTATTCCGCTAATTTTTAAAGCAAGAGATGACCTTCTAAATCTTAATTACCAACCTTGGCAGGATAAACGGGGAAATTGCTCCGCATGTAACATGAATGAACCGTAATATACGTTTCATTTTATAGCCATTTGTCCAATAATGGTGGAATTTAGAAAAGCATTTTAAGAAAAGCAACAACTGACTTTATTGGAAACTGCAAAAATTCTGAATAACCTAGATTATACGAACTTATATCTAGATTTAAAAACAAGCAAAAACCATAGAAAAGAGTTAGTAAAAGAATATAATTTAGAATCAACTATTATATAAGAAACAAATTTATGTAAGACTTTTGATATTTGAAATTGTAATTTAAAAAGTTTGTACC
Source organism: Halyomorpha halys (assembly GCF_000696795.3). NCBI lineage: Eukaryota > Metazoa > Arthropoda > Insecta > Hemiptera > Pentatomidae > Halyomorpha > Halyomorpha halys. The sequence goes on along the minus strand of NW_027111032.1, from coordinate 397,470 downwards.
TGTATGTTTAAAGAAACATCATGACAGATGAATAAAAATTCATTGTGGAAAATTATTTTTTTTAATAAATAATATTATGTATGTAGAAAAAATATATATTTAATTAACGCTCTCTATCAATATCATCACCCTTAAACTTACATGATTTTTAAATTGTTTCCAGTTGTTCTTGCAGTTAAATCTCAATTACCAACTGACATGAAATATTTTCAACTTGGTGAATCAGATCCATCAGAAGGTATTACAAATCTTAAACTGTCTATGCAAAATGCACCCACTGAATCTGTTCCGTTAGTGGAAGGAGTTCAATACAACGATCACTTTGTATACATCTACACATCTGGTACTACCGGATTTCCCAAAGCTGCTATCATTCCACATTCTAGGTATATTGATACAAATATTTTTTTGTTGTTAAACCCCTAATTTTGATAAGTGTTTGAAACTCTTATTTTCCACTTTTTGTTGTTGTTTTTTTCAGATTTATTTTAATACAATTTCTTTGTGAAGAAGTTCTTGGCTTGACAAGTGATGACATTGTATATGATCCTCTTCCTCTTTATCATTCTGCTGGAGGACTGTTAGGTGTCTCTGCGGCCTTTTTAACTGGAGCTACCGTAGTATTGAGGACAAAATTTTCTGCAACACATTATATTTCTGATTGTGCTCATTATAAATGCACGGTAAGTTTCAGAAATATAGTTATTTTTATGTTATAGTAAAGACTTTAAAGAGAATATTACTTTTCTTTCACCAAATCTTTAGAAAAAAGTACTCAAGTGGTTTATAAAAAAAGGAAAAAAAATTATCAACATATTGTTAAACAATTATATCTTTCTGTAAGGGTTGTTATTTGTTGATATAAAGTTTATGTTTCTACAAACTGACAAAATTGTAATAATCTTTTGTTTTATTTATTTTATCTTTTTTGGGTTTTGTAAAGAGGCTATCACCTAACATTATAAGGATTTGAGTGAAAAATATTTATCGAGTCATACCTTGTTACATGCACACATTAAATATTTTAAAAACATTGACAAATAAATAGTAGTTAAATATTTTTTGTTGCTTATGATCACACCCCCAATCATCTCCTTCATATTTTGAAAAATACAGTAAA
>NW_027111032.1:388383-396300 GCF_000696795.3 Halyomorpha halys | reverse complement strand
TATATAGTAATGATTTTCATTCAGCATATCACATAAATTAGGCAATGACAGATTTACAACTCAAATGTTCCGAATCTGAGTTGTTTTTAAACCAATTTTGAATAAAAGGTGTTGAGCTATGGCAAATTACATTTTAAAATTTGTTACATATAATAAAATTTGTTACATAATAAAATTTGTAAAAATTACAATTTAAAATTTATTTTTATAAGCTCATCCGTTTTTCAGTTAATTGAGGTTCAAGTTCAAAATTCCATTAAATCTTCAGTTTTTCATCTGGAATATTGAAACATGTCCATAAATTTAATGAGATTTTGTACAGAAACCACATCTGGTTACCAAATTTGAATCTTCTACCTTTTTTAGTTTTTAATTTGAAATGTTTTAGTTAACAAAGTACCTTCTGGTGTAGAGGCAAGAGCCCACAGCTCAATAATCAATGATTTTGGTAATAATTAAATACTTTATTGAAATTAAATTAATAAAAAAAAAAATCACAAATACAATTTACACCTGTATCATTATGTTGACATCATTCGAATGATTTAAAACTCTAAAATATATTATGTCAGTTTATTAGTTCAAAGGCTATTTCCTTCTGCTTCATGAAACTCGATTGATGATTTTTAATTGTTGTTATAAGAATTTTACAAACATTATGAATCATTAATCATTTCTATTTTGTATTAACTCCCAGGTAGCTCAATATATTGGAGAAATGTGCCGCTATGTACTTGCAGTTCCTGAACAACCTACTGATAAGCAGCATAGGTTGAGATTGATTGCAGGAATTGGTCTTCGGCCTGCTATATGGCGTGAATTTGTTAAAAGATTTAACATACCTAAAGTAATGGAGATGTATGGGTCTACAGAAGGAAACTTGCAATTTGGTAGGTATAATGCTTTTTTTCATCAATCTTTAAGAATAATCGTCAAATAATCTTTAAATCTTACTTGAATAAAAAAAAAAAAATTTAAATAACTTTCATGTGCTTAGTCCCTAAGTTTCATGCACTAGGTAGCCCTTGTAATCTTATTATAATATTTTTTAACTTTATCTATCTTTTTGACTCGTAAAGCAGTATGGTAATGAAGAACAGTTTGAAAATGCTTTTATTTATTTATTTTGTTTTCGACTTTACCATATTTTCTTCTTTTTCCAATGAATCAATCAACTAGATATAGAAGCACGAAATATATTTTTTTACAGCACTAAAAGTCATCCTGGTTCATTTTACTTTTGTTTTTATATCTTATTTTGAAAATAAAAATTCAAACGCAACCTGTAATAAAGGTTTAAGATTCATTAATAAATGAATACTTTATTTTAGTTACCATGGCAGTCCTTCTTTTAGGCTGCAAAAAAGATACCAAATTGTGACAAATGGCTTTTAGTGGTATACAGAAGATACATTATAATACAAGTAAATAATATAAAAATGAAAAATAAGACACCGAAAGTATGTTCAACAAACCCAATAAAATAGTATTTTATAAACTTTCTACATCTATTTACTCCTTCATAACACTGAATACCCTCTTATAAAATCACATATCCTTTAATAAAAATTAAAATATATATATTTCTTTTACTTTTTTAGTATATAGAAAAAAGGAAGATAAACAAAAAAGTAAATTCATTGATAATGAAATATATATGTTATTTTTAATTGAGTAATTAATGATGAACTTTTCATTGCAGTTAATTATGACAACAAAATTGGTGCTGTTGGTTCTATACCCCGATTCTTCCCTTTCAAAAGATACATTGGTGCTATAATACGCGTCAATCCTGAAACTATGGAGCCCATAAGAGACAAAGATGGATTGTGTATTGAATGTGAAATTGGTAATCATTATAAACTTCTTTTTTCGACTTAAAAGATTTTTTGAATAATTGCAATGAATTTTTCTTATTATATAATTTTGTTTTGTTTTTTACTTTATTAAAGCATATTTTACAATAGGTAATTAGTTGTTTTTTTTTCAGGAATAAAAGCCCTTTTTTATCACTTCTTTATTTTTTCTCCGATCGAAACAATGTTTTGGGCTTTTTTGCCTTTTAGTCAGTTCTTCTAAAGTAAAAATAATACACAATGAACAGTTCTTTTAGAATAAATTATACATTAAATTTCAATAAATAATTTAAAATATATTTTACTACTTACACATTTAGTTAAATATTTTATATCAATTTAAAAATTGAAAATGTTTTTGAGATCAGGCCAAATTTAATAGTAATCATTCCTATCTTTTTCCTCTGACCTTAACTTATCTGTAGGACCTAACGTTGGTCTTGAAGAATAATGACGCAACTGTAAATTTTGTGAAATTGACTTTATTATGTTTTAGTGGGCTTAAGTCAATTTTACAGTTGCGTAAAATATTATTATTCTTATAATAATACATTATTCTTTTTGTAGTAGTCATATGTTAACTCATTAAAAAAAAAAAAATCATATAAAATTATGAATAGAAGTCCAAAGTTTTCTAATATTTTCTCCATTAGTCATAGTTTTCCCCATTGCCTGTCTAAAAATTTACAATTTAAACTCTATTTTTATTTAATATTGTTATACACATTTTTCTATTATTTATTATTTTTGCATATGGCCTCCAAATTAGTATGTATTTCGTATGTCCATCTTCATGGTCATATTTCGGTGAACTGAGGACTGAAATGTTATTGCTTTGGGAATTTACATGATTCTATCTCTCTTAGCTATGTACATGTTCTAATTTATTTTTTTACTAATTGCTTATTGTTTGAAAAATCTACTTTATTAGTTATGTCCTTATAGTGTTGGCCAATTCTTCCTTGGTCAGTTTTAAATTTTAATGCATTTTGTTTAGAAAATAGACTTCAAATATTTTCTAATTTTTACTATAATAAAATTGTTTGCTTCTTTAAAACTTAATTAATGATTATTTAATATGCTATGTCTTGCAATCAGTTTAGAATTGACATTTTTAACTATTAAGTTTTAATAAGAAAATTTATAATCTATAATTAAAATAGGTAATTTATTTTATAATCATAAAATAAGAAATTGTTAATTATTCTTTCAATAATTTCAGATGAACCAGGAATGTTTGTTGGGATTATTCCTAATAAAGATTCTGTTAAAGATTTTCATGGTTATTTAGATAAAACTGAATCAAGTAAAAAATATATATATGATGTTTTCACAAAAGGAGACAAAGCTTTTGTTTCAGGTAAATTTATATCACACATAAATTTTTTACGTTGTTTAAATAGATATGGCTAAGTATTGAAAATAGTAAGTATAACATATTAATGGGAAATTTTACAAGTACAGTACAACCTGATTAAATGGGCATTGGATATGTGAGACCTTTACTACTGATAATTACAATGAGGTTCAGGCACTTTGGCATTGAAATACCTTTGTTACTGTTAATTTGTAAATCTTTGTTATTGAGATTTGATTTCTTAAATAAAATTTTATATATTTATGTCTATAATTGGGACTTAATGGTTCATTAACCTGTATAATTAAGATAATTCATTAAATAATATAATTAAATTTGTCAGGTTTGGATAGGTTCTGACACCTTTGCTTACAAACATTTAAATTTCTCCTGCATATGCTTTGTTTTTCAATAATATCTAAGGTTTTATAGGATAAAAACATTCCTATAAGCTACTCAATTATTAAACCAAAAGATCAAGAATTTGAGAGTAGACTCCATATTGAAAATTTAAGTACCAGTAATGGATGGTTGTAGAACTTTAAGGTAAGGAACGATATCGTATTTTCAAAAATATTTGTTGAGAAAGCAATGCCTTGCACAACAACGTATTTATTCTTTAGATTGAAGACCTTCCAGCTCTATTATATGATTTTTCCTCCGATAACAACACCGATAAAGTGAGATTATTCCCTTATTAAGTTTTTCCCGATAAAAGAGAATTAGATAAATATTTAACATCTCAAAGTAGAATAGAAAAAAATTAAAATTAATAAAGGATGAGAAAAAAAATATATAGGTAATACTGACATATTTGATCAAATTTATGTTGGGGATCAGGGAAGGTTTTATAACAAAAGAACAAAGAATATATGTTGTACTAATGATGCTACCAGCAAACAGACCTTAACCAAAGGTACACCTAGCTCTCCAATGGTCTGAAGCAGTGTTGCCATCAAAGTGTTGTTTTATTCATAATTATATTTACAGAGTATTTAAACATTTTCATTACAAATCAAATAATGAAACCAATTTTTATCAAAAAACATCTTGAAGCTAGTAGTTTTTTTTTTCTTCTGACCCCTCTAAAAACAGAAAATAGACATGAATCAATAAATGCATTATGTGAAGAACATTATTTAAAGTGAGTACTCCCTTTTTCTACTGTTGGTACTTGAAGGTCTTAGTCAAATGCTTATCTATGTATTTAGATACTTGTTCTGTGAAAACTCTTACTATAATATATGAAAGTGAGGGGTCTCCAGCAAAAGCTTGTAGCACTAAATTACAAACCAATACAACTGATTTTTTCAATCCATAAGTTTTGTATTGTTTTCGAAAATAAAAGTACATAAAGACATACAATATGTATTTTCTATTAACATTTTCACCTCTATAAATGAAGAAATCTTACATCAAATAAGATACCTGTATAAATAAGATTTTAGAGGAAAATTACTCAAAACTATAAATATAATATCACTTGAAGAGAACATCAAGCTGCTGTTTTCTATTGGTAAAGCAATGAACTAGTAGTGGTACTGTACCCCAGTGCATGAACTAAGTCCACAGTGAGTAAGACTGAGCTCAGAGTTCCTCACAACAAGAGCATGTTTAGTCTACAGCAATATCAATCGATTATAATTAATTCTGATATTATCCTCTAAAAGATTGAACATCACAATTAGCAAGGGGATGTCAGCATTAAATGTTAGATAACTCTCATTTTAATCCTGGCTATTTGAAAAACTGGGTAAATGAAAAGCCTCTTTAAGTGATAAAAATTCTTAGGTCTCTTGAGATCCCTGTTATACAGGTTACACTGTAATTAGTCTATTGAAAATGAAAATGGGTCTAGGATAAGATAAAATTGCAAAAAGTCACCATAATCTTTCCAAATTTAGTTTCGAATATGAATATATACCTACTAATCTTGTTTGGAAACATTGCACTAACAGTAAAGAAAAAAGAGATTTAAGAATATTATTCATTACTTCTTATATAATTTCTCCTTATTTATGCTATTATTATGTCTCCACATTCAAAGTTTCAAGGGCTAGATTGAATATTTACATATTACATTTACATAAATTTTATCAACTAAACGAATTATAATGACAAAATATTCTTACATTAATATGGATCAAGTATAATGAATGTGATGAGGCAAGGACATGTGAATGAGAAAAAATATAAAAATCGAGGTAATTATATCCAAATAGTCGTGATTTTTCATCATTTAAAATAATGTGGTAGTTTGTATTAAGTGATTATGTATGTTAGATTATTGAGGCCTTGAAGCATCGAAAGAGGAAATGAATAAATAAAGGAAAATTTTAGTTTTTTTTTTAAGGTCAGAGCAGCTCTCAAGAACAAAAAATAGTTTTGAACTATTTATTGATTGCCCACGTTTTTGACCGACAATTTGGGACTACGTCTTCATCTTTTGATGATTGGAAATGTAAACAAAGGACAAACTAAATTGGAAATGTAAACAAAGCCGCTGCTCTCCTATTGCGGATTCCTAAAATAAATCTAGCATCCGCTGCCGCTCCATTGATCCATCGAAGTCGGGGTCTTCCTACTCTCCTTGTCCCATATATCCTTTCGTCCAGGATCATCCTAGGAATCTGATCCTGGGTCATTCTTAATACATGGCCTGCCCATCGAATCCGGCCCACTTTGGACATATGTCCCTGAATAAAATTATTTTTTTCTTTCATTCATTTATTCATTAATACCAGATCAGCTTTGTGGGCCTTTCATGGTTATTATAACAGTTTTATTTTATTTATTTATTTTTTTTTGGGGGGGGGGGTTGTAATATCATGCAACAGAAATCCTCAACTATTTACAATGCTTTAACTTTTGAACAATTGTGAATTTTAACGATGAATAATAAAAAAAATTAATAATAATAAATAATTATAGTTATCTAATTAAAGAATAAAGAGAAAAAAGTTAAAAACTAATGATATTTATAAAATAGCTAATTTCTAATGAAAGAAAAAGATAAATAATAAAATAATAGTAATGAAAATTTTTTTTAAAAAATCTATTATTGTTAAATTATTCCCTGGCCTCTTTTTTCCTACTCTGTGGATAATTTCTCTTCACCACTTCCTCTATTTCTAACTTAATCACTTTGAGTCCACCCGGTTATGCTTTTCGACCACCTATGACATGAAAAAAAGTTTTACCAAATTTAAAGGTAAAATTATTTCATCACTTTTAATTTATAAACAATATGTTAAACTTCTTGCCTAACACGCTATCTTCAGAAACGAAAAATTTTGTTTACACGGTATAGTATAAACTCATAGACTCAAATTACTAAATTAATTATTAAACAGTAACTTTAAGCTATAACTGCTTTATATATTGGTTGATGTAAGACATGTCACAATCGCACAAGAGGAGATCATAACAGAAAAGAAAGGCAATCCTTCCCCGTCAAACCTGTCCTGCAAAGGTCCTATATCACTTTTGAAATATTAGCTTAAAACGGGAAGAGGAAACTTTAAGATAGTTAAATCAAGCGATATTTAAAAAGTGCCTGAAATTGAAAAATGGCACCAACCTACCCGCTATAATTGTCTGTTTTAGAAGTTAGATAAGTAAGGCTACCATAGAAGGCGGGAGTGGAGGGTTTCATACTTTTTAAATATTGCTTGATTTAACTATCTTAAGGTCTTCTCTTTCTGTTTTAAGCAAATATTTATAAAATAATTAACTTCTAATCAAAGAATAATTTGAGAGAAAAAGATAAATGTATAAAATAATAGTAATGACAATAATATAAATATAGAATTTATAACACAATGATAAAACTTCATGCTTCGGGATGAGTTAACGCATTCGGGGGGGGAGGGAGGGGGGAGGGTTACTGCTCCTTTAACTGCTAGGTAGCAACTGGGAGAGAAATTTTCATTGGAATCTATTTGTAGTTTCTGTTGGATATTTCTTACAAACCAAGGAGCATCCACTACGATTCTTAGGACCTTGTTTTTTTTTTGTTTTTTTTTTTTTGTAAAGGAAATTTGATTGTATATTTTATTTAAATATTTTAAAATAATAATAATAATTAAACAAATACAAACCCATTGATTTTTAAGCCTAATGATAGAATGACAAATGCCCTGAAACAAAATTCGCAAAATAATAATAGATGATCACCATTTTAACTTCATATCTATTTTCAAATAAAATTTGTATATTTAAATTGATATACATTCATTATTTGTAGGAGATCTTATAATGATGGATGAGCTTGGATATCTTTATTTCAAAGACAGAACAGGAGATACTTTCAGGTAAATTGAAGACTTGTTAATTTGAAAAATAACATTTCTTTTTCTTTTTATAACCACTATCCTCCATTTTAAAATTCTAAATAATTATTTCAGGTGGAAGGGGGAAAATGTATCCACTTCAGAAGTGGAAGCTATAATCAGTTCAAAAATTGGATTAAAAGACTGCATTGTGTTTGGAGTTGAGGTAAAGTTTAAATAAGTAGTAGCCTTTACCTGGGAGTGTACAAAATTATTATTTTTTAGAATTATATAATTAAATTGTATTTTTACCCTTCATTAAGAATAATATAAAAGTTCATATATATAGGGTTTTTTTTTAAGCCCGATAGAACTTGAAATTGTAAAAAATAACACAAAAAATTAAATTGTAATCAAAATTTTTTTTTTATTC
>NW_027111032.1:383154-387938 GCF_000696795.3 Halyomorpha halys | reverse complement strand
TGAGTATATTATATAATATAATATATAAATATATAATACATTTCATTACATACATACTGTAGTGTGTCTTCTCCCTTTGATTTTCTTGTGACATTATAAGGTGTTGATATGAGTCTAGTTAAGGTGGTATAGTCTAGTCATAGCCTAAGGCTACGCCATGGAATTAATGGAACCTGAAGGAACTATTCCACTGGAATTAAATTGTGACCATGTTTAAACAATGAAATGTAACCTCAGCTAGATAATTCTATGAGAATATAAATTTTTGTTTTGTTAGTTTGTTAAAATAAAAAGTTTTGTGATTACATTGAAAGATTATTTCATTAAATTCAATTATTAAAATATTTTGAACGATGGAAGATTAGCTTTTGTCTAACTGTAATGCTAGATATGTCATTGACTAATTATTTGGTTTTATTTATGTTGTTAAAGCCAAATAGTTTTTAAATACAATCATTGGTTTTTTACTTTTATTATAATTAGTAAGTTTTTATTACATTTATATTTTAATTTTCAAGAAATGTTCCATGTTATATTTTAATCCATTAATGTACATATTTTTAGGAAGATCGTTGATTGAGCGAGTGTAATGTGGAAGATAGTCCAGGGGCGGTCAAAATAACTCAAATAGTAATTAAATTATTTATTTTGAGCCAACATTTTGCACCCATTTGCAGGACTTCATCAGAGCTAAAAAAGATAGTGACAACTAAACTAAGTTAGAGAATGGACAACATGAAATAAAAGTTAACTAAGATATGACTGAAAATGATTTAAAATATATGAAAATTTATACAAAAATGAATAAATTAAATTAAAGAAAATAAAAATAAGATGTAAAGTGAAAAGTATAAATAAATAAGAATTTTAAAAAGTTAATAAACAATTAATGAAAACAGAAATAATAACAAATAAAAAGATAGATAAGAAAGAAATATAAAAATATGGTACACACTAAAAGACAGAAAATAAGAATAAAATGATGGTAAAAAAAAAAGGAAAATAATGAACAAAATAGGACATCCACTTTTCTGAATGAAGGAAAGCGAAAGAATGAGCTACAGCGGGATGCAAGCGTACCCTGTTGATACCTTATTTTAAATCAGTTTCAGCCAAACCTTAGTTAACTTTTATTTCATCTTCTTTATTATCTTACTTTGTTACATTATTTTAGTTGTAATTTTAGATGAAGCTCTGCAGATTGGTGCAAAACATTGGCTCACAATAAACAGTTTAATTACTATTTGAGTTATTTTTAGCACACCCAGAGCATCTTCCTTTTCAACATAGTTTTAGATTCTAGGAAGATATTCCAGGTCAGAAAGGCACAAAATAGTAATAAAACCCATTTATTAGTAACTAACATTTTGCCCCTGTTTGTCGGGCTTCATCATGTTGATTACTGGTGATTTCAGAGAGTTCATTTACTCTGAAACCACCCAGATTCAGCCCTGCAAAAACGGATGAAACGTTAATTACCTTAATTTTCTTAAACGGCACTCGAACTATCTCTTACATACAGTCGGTCAACTATTAATCTTCCAATGAATATTTTTAACACATTTACATCTTTATTTGTAGACATATAGTTATTTTCAATTTCTTTCCAAGTTCAGAAGTTATAGCAGGCGTACTAGTGGTAGTTTATTTTAACATTTTAGAGCTGTTTTATAGCTTATTTCATGTTTTTACTACATATTTAATGGTTTTTTATTGTATATCATAAAACATATTCTGGAGGTTTTTACAATATAAAATTCCAGGACTTAAATATAATATTATACATTTTTTGTTCATTTTATTTGTACAGGTTGGTGATCTTGAGGGGCGAGCTGGTATGGCTGCTATTGTCGAACCTTCAGGAACCTTGGATTTTGAAGGCCTTGCAAGTTCTCTTAAAACCTCTCTTCCTTCATATGCACATCCTCTCTTTATTCGACTGATATCCGAAGTTGAAATGACAGGGACTTACAAATTGAAGAAGACTGCTTTGGTTAAAGATGGTTTCAATCCTTTTGTCATCAAAGACCCTCTTTATTTCCGTAAAGGGTCTACTTATGTACCTCTCACTAAAGAGATATACGAACAAATCATTTCAGAAAAAATAAGAGTCTAAGGTGTATTGTTGCTTCAGGTTAGGAGTATTAGAAATTTCTGATATTATGTCGCTGTCCAAGTTATGGAAGCTGAAATTTTATTTGGACCTTTTTTATTTCTGATGTTATAATAAGGAGTATTTTGGATTAGTATGGTTTTGATAATGTGGGTTAGGCACCTAATAATATTTGAAATTGTCACGTAATGGTTATGGATGACATATATGGGAGTTATTTATGAGTTTCATCATTTGGTACTGTTATGTTCGTGCAGCTTCCAAATGGTTATATTATCTCAATAGTCTTAATTTCGTTCCATTGTTTATATTTCTTTAGCTTCACAGCTGTTTTTATATTTTAATATCTTTATTAAGAAATAAATCTTTACAAATGGAACATTTGATAGTAAAGAGAAGGGGCAATATAAGCAACTTTAAGCCAATAATCCCAATCTGCTAGTTTCATCTCATTACCAACAGTTCTCAGCAATTAAAAAGGATAGAATAGATATAGATGGGCAGGTCACTTTTTAGGGCTATACTAATCAAAAAGCACCTATTATTTTACTAACCTAATATTTTTTATCAGTCATAAGTAAACTAAGGTTAGAAAAGCCTTCGGTCCATAACTAGTTAGTTAATTTAAAATTATAGCCAGAATATTATTTTCAAACCGAAATGATCATGTGAAATGATTTTCTGCTGCTATCATTTTATTTATTATTTAATTGTTCAAGTCAGACTATCACATCCCATTTGTAACAAGCCCATTATATACCATTTACTTGGATACTTGTTTTGTTCATTGTATTTCACTTAATATTTAATCTTCTACGGGGTCATTATTTTAATGTTATTAATGTTTATCTTTTCTGTTAAGAAAAATAAATGTATTGGTTTACATAAATTATTTTCAAATTAGCAATTATGATTTTTTTTTTTTTTTTATAAAAATTATTTACCTAAGTCAAATAGTGTGAGGCTAGTCTTATTTAACTGCTCTCTCATACTTCAATTCAATGTCTCATTTGTATGTACCTGCTTTATTTATTATTGTACAGAATTGGTATTTTTTATTTTTGTTTTGTTTATTTTATTTATAAATAAAGTTAATTTAAACTATCGTGTAAATTTATTTATTGTTATTTGCAATAGTTAATACATTATATAAAATAATTCCAAGTACAAATAACTTTGATAGATATATTATTATTAGGGCCAGCCTTAATGGGCACTAAGAATAAAAAAAATAGTTGACATTTCTGTCCTACAGTTATAGATGACATTAAAACTTGGTGCATAATACATATGGGTACATTCACTGTTAATATGGGATGAGGTGCCTTCACATTAAAGGTTTATTCATGGCCAATCCATTAAGCAGGTTAAGTTTTATTTTGTGGCGCCCCACAGAATCAAAACTCCACTTTCCCTTTCTGTCTTGAATAGGCTGGTAACCCATATGGTAACCACTGTATTTATTCCAGGAAATGTATGTCTCTGGGTGGAACTAATTCCCAGAAAGACGGGGTTTAAATTTTTGGCCGTTGTTGGCATGTTTTTGAAATCTGCTGGTCACCGAATAAGTATTAACAACTTAGGCAATGAAAGACCTGTTGCGAGTCAACCAGGCGCAACATAGCGTCCTAGACCAGAACCGCTAAAAACATCGTTTTGTGTGAATATGTGTTAATTTCAAGTAAATACTGTAAATTTTCTAAACTAATCTAAGGATTGCAAGATGTAAGATTGTTCAAGAAGATACTATTGAAAAGTGAGATATGTCGTAGTTGACGACCACGAAATTTGCTACGTTTAGAAAATAGTTTTCTATCCGTTCCGAAATGATTGGAAGCAAATTGAGTTTTAAGGGCCTACTGAAACAAATCATTTAAAGAGCGGACCATCCACATGTCAGTGTTTTTCAGAGAGGCTAGCATGGCGGACGTACAAGTGGTTTCAGCCATTGCACTGGGAGTATATTATTTGTATTAAAAAAAAAAAAAAGATAATGAAAGGAGATTAAATGAAATTAAATTTAAATATAAAACTTATTATAAAAAGTAACAACAAACACCTTTAACCTCCTAACAGCTCTCAGTTGCGACTAAACAAAGCTTTGATCTGGGTCCAAAAAACCGGCTCTCGACGGAGTAGTAGTAGGCACTTAGGCAGACTGCTCTGGAGAAGAGAACAATTGATGATTTTAAGGTTTGAACCAAATTAACTATTCAGTTAAAATTTGCGTAAAGATTTTCATTGGCTACTTATCCATGTTCTATATTGTTTTCGACAGGCAAGGAAGGCCAAAAATGAATAATTATAAACCATAATTAAATAAATGATGAATAGTTACCTTTCTTGAGGAAGTTTGGAAAAAAAAAAAAACACAGGCACTAATTAGAAGCCTAAGTGGGGAGAAAGATTTTATTTTGCATAAAATATAAATTTATAGCATTTTTTGTATTGAAAATGTACCCATAATTTACTAACAGCGACCTCCAAGAGAATAAGTGGTATTAACATATGTAGTTAATTGCCTAAACAACCTAACTTATCGTTAAGGCTGGGTAAGGTCATGCATAACAATGACTCTGGTTTTAATAAACCAATTTATATTACGATGAAAGGAATATGGTCCGGGTGCGGTCTAAAAAACTCAAATAGTAGAAATATACTATTTTAATGA
>NW_027111032.1:375051-381959 GCF_000696795.3 Halyomorpha halys | reverse complement strand
GACCATATTCCTTTCATCTTTACACACGGTCAATCAATAATCTTCCACAATTTATATTACATAATTTCTTTGATGTAGAAAGTTTATTATTAAGGAAAGAGAAATGCCTTGCATTTTAGCCGATAAGTTTATAATAATTAAACATGGATAAACAACAAAAAACGTGATATCGGATAAATCACAATTCCTGACCGAACAAATAATAATGATTCTATTTACTGCGACTATAAATAACTGCAGCACTAAAATCTAATCAGGTATTTATTTTAAATTTAAAACATTGAACACGATAATCAGACCAATTTGGACATATGGAATTGAGCTCTGGGGCTCCACCAAACCATAAATTCTTCCCGCATCCAATCGTTACAATCCAAAATCCTACGTAAAATCCTTGATGCTCCTTATTACGTCACAAATAAACTCATTCACAAAGACCTTAACATCCCATTCGTTGCAGATTTGACCCAAAACAGATATGCGTCTTTTCATTCCAAACTCCTTAACCATCCTAACCCATTAATTCTTAATCTTTCATCCTTAACAATCCCTGATAATCCTCCGAGGCGTCTGAAAAGAAGATGGCCACGGGACCTTCTAATTTAAATTAATGTTTGAAGTACCACCAATGGGTGGTTCCTTCCCAAGATTTTCAAGTGTATATGAAACATACTACATATTTACCTATTGTATTATTTTGTACAGCTGTAAATTACTTTAAATAAATAATAATAATAAAAAAAAAAAAAAAAACATTGATCACAATGGCTTATATACTCAGAAACGAGAAACTTATTTTTTCGATCTATACTTCAAATTGATGAAATTAACAATTTTATAATTCCCATATTCAATATTTCACAGGCGAATCTTTAACTATTTAAATAGTTTTCTCGGTACTACATAGGGCACTTCTTCAAATCAAACGGTAACCAGAATGGGATCTCGGAGGAAAGTTTCGAAGTTTTCAACCTGTGCTTTTTTTATGTTTTGTTTTTTTGAAGGAAAGCAGGTACTGATAACTAATTCCAAAGTTGCCATAAAGTTTGCAGGAGGGACGTGGCGGCTCGGTTCGGAACGTTGTGGGTTCGATTCCCATCTGGGGCAGTATAAACATCCATTTCTCGGCGAGAACCTACGCGATAGTACGCGGCGGCAACCTAGGTAGTCGTCAGGGGTTGGCAAAAAGGACCACTAGGCCCACTTATCCCCCCACCAAATACCAGTACTAGTACCAGTAGCTTTGTAGGGAACAATTGAGGAAAATGAATACCGTTACTTTATTATATTTTTATGCTCATAACTTGAAAACCATACGTTTGATTAACAGCTAATACCATTGCACAATAAGTTAGAAAAGAGTAAATTACTTACAATTTTGATATATATATATATATATACACACACACACACACACACACATTATTTTTAATAAAACTTCATTACCGACGTTGTACAACTAAGAGAAACAATAAATTATACGAGAGAAAATTAATTTCGTGATGCGAGGGAGCGCTCGAGATGAAACGAAATAGGTATGGTATACGGGATTTTCCGAGCGGACCATCCACAGGTCAGTATTTTTTAGAGAGGCAAGAATGACGGCCAGCCATTGGACTGGGATTATATTATTATTATTACAAAAATTAAATATAAATTAATAAGATTAAATATAAAACTCATGATAACAAGTAACAACAAAAACCTTTGACCATCTAACAGCTCTCAGATGCAACTAAACAAAGAACAATGGTGGAGATGCTACACGAGCGCTCTCTCAATCCCCCTTTGATCTATCCAATAAACCGACCCTCGACCGAACGGCAACGAGCTTAGGCCAACTCGTACCAGCCAAGACAAGCCATCCATCCACATGCTTGAGTTCGCCAACATGTAGATCCGCCTTTACATTTAAATTGAATTACCTGGAAAACTAAAAATCATAGCTGCGTTCTGTAGGTGAGATAAATGTTCAACATGTCATCCTCTTTGTAATGAGCTATAGCTCAAAATTGTATCTTGACGCTCCATCGAGATAGAGAGAGGCTAAAGGTGTAGAAGGTAGCGCCAGAAATGAAATGATATCGAATTTTTGACCATATGAATTAAAATATCTTGATTAATCAGCACCCAAAAACTAAGTGAGTAAATTTTCAGAACTTTTCGAAAATTTTCCACCAAGTCTCCTTTCTGGTACCCTGAGATTGGACCCTTTTGGAGTGGGAATGATTTTTTGTCTCCGAAGAAGACAAAAATAGAGTTTAAAAAATGTAAAAACTATAATAAACTTTTATAATATTTGTATATATTTATAATAAACTTGTATTTCTAAATGTTTGCCCTCCTACTCTTTCAAAAATGTTTGAGATAGGTTTAGAAATGATATTAGGTTTGTTCCATGGACCGGTCTGAGAGTCAGCAAACTGTCATGAGCAAACGCAGTACGTGTTTTTCCCTCCCAAATCCTCTACTGCGTATGCTCCTGACAGTTTGCTGACTCTTAAATCGGTCCTTGAAACGAACCTATTGCCGACCAAGTTCTATTATTTAATATTACATAAACAACATGATTGATATAAGCTTACAATATACATAATATGTAATTTAAAAATGTACAGAAGATACTATGTTCCACCAGTAAGTACTAAATGTACAATCCCATATAAAGATTCTGACCACTTCTTAAATAGATAAGAAACTAATTTGACTGTATATTCCACTCTAGCCCTCAAGATGTTCCAAATGATTACTTCAAAACGTTTGGTGTCAGAACGAAGAATTTTTAGTTGATCATTAAGAAATATCTGTTTCAAGTAGTGTAAAAATCGACCAAATCAAGGTGGGGTGGGGAAAAGATTTTTGCTTAAAAACAAATTTATTTATAATTTAGTTTCAGTTGCTCTGTCTGTAAAAAGTCTTTGTGATTAAATCATATAAAATCTGTTAAACACATTTATTCATAAAAAATATATAGAAAGGTTTAGGTAAAGGGTTGGTATAGCTTATCAATTTTATTTGTTTACTATTATGAATTAAATTTTTGTTTGTTTTCATTTTAACTGAAATCTTTCGAATTTAACATAAGTTTAAAGAAACACTAATAATCATCGCTCTTACTGAAAATTTAATTTTTAACTGATGAAATTTATTTATTTTTACAAGGATTAAAGAATTTTCATATTGTCTTGATATCGTATCCTACAGGCATTGGTTTGATATAAGTTAAGGTTTGGTTTTTGATAGTAGGTTAAATGAGTTGTTAATCAAAATGAATTTCGTGTTTTTTCGATTTGTGCGAGTTTTAATATAATTTATCTTTTTTTGCTTCTTAATAACAACTATGCTGCAAAAAAATGAAAATTAGAATCAACTTCACGTACTGTAAGGTCAACTATCATCCAGGTAAACTGTTATCACTTCATTGTTTGTTGTGTAATCTACACTATTGGAAATACATGATAAGTTTATGCGACCTTATTTAACTATATATTTTTTTTCATGTTCAGAATCATGTTTAATAGTATGAAAAGTCAGTTTCGGGAGAAAACAGGGAAGGAATTACCAAAATTTACCCCTCAAAAAGGAGGTTTGTCTAGGCAATCTAGACAAGGTTCAGAGAGTAGTTTGTGCAGTTTAGTTCTTGAACCAACAGCTCCTATTCAGGGTCCATCTCAGGGACCAGCAACATTGCCTGTTCAAACTCAAGATGTCCAAATCAGATTGTCCGATGGAAAGGTATTGAGAATGAAATTATCTATTACTTAATTGATCTTTAATCATGTTTTTTCACTTACTAATTTTAAGCAAAACTTACAGATGTTTGCTTTAATAGTGGCACATTAGACAAATTGTTTTTTTATTTTGTGTTTAACCCATTCTTTAGACTCCAATGTAGACTATGTTAATATTGTGGTAACCTTACTAGCTTTAGGACAGTTTGTAGGCAGATACCAGTTGAGGAAGTAACCAAATCTATGATGACATATATCCAAACAATACTTTTATAAATCCATTTCCTAATAAATACTTTTTTTTTGCCAGGTGTGTCAGTATCAAAGCTAAGACGTGATATATATTTATAATCTTAATAGAAAATGATATATTTGTGTTGTATAACAGATTTTAGTAATGGTGCTTTATATTCATAAGATCTGCGAATACGAATATTTTTATTAGTATTCGAGTTTAAGCTTAGTTCATTTGAGTTTCTTTTAGTTAGTTATGTCATATGTAAATTTATCTAGTTTAGTGAGTTCTGATTCACCATAATGCTTATGTTCCATAAATGAGGTAATGTAAAATATGATGTTCGTTTTCGGTGTGCGTGTTATTATATCATTAGATTTGAACTGAGAACTTGCTTGATCTGCCATTATTTAAGCTATATGAATTCTAAAGCTGTATTAGCTATGGGGTTTAGCTAAGGTGAAGTATAACAAGTTGTAAAGATAGTATTTTCAATCTATTTACTAACTTGATTCTTTCAAATTCTGTTATTCAGCTGAATTGGTGTTTACCATGAGGCTTATTATTATTATTATTATATATTTTTTTTAGCAATAAATGGAACATCAAAAGACGAAATTTTAATTGAACTCTTAGTGATTGACATTTCTACTTTAATGTTTTCTCATTTTCAAGCCCTATTCCACAGTTGTTCTTGCAAAACATGATAGAATAAGTCCAGTAAACAACAGACCTCTTTTGAGGAGCGCATATGTGTGGTGTACTTACCCCTCCTATCATACTTTAATAGGGCAACTGTTGACTATAAGATTCAAATAAATGTTATTTTTTCATTACATATATTCGATCAATTCTTTCTTTATAATAGTTTTTTAAATTAAGTTTCACATCCCACTTTCTTGGTTCTCACTAAAGAATATAAAATGTGAATCTCACTTTCGAACTTTTTTTGATGGTTACATCAGTAAAATAATCTTTGAAATGAAATATTTTGCATATGATCCTAATTCCAATTCCGTTACTGCTTGAATAATTAGCCTTTCTTGTATGACATATGCACTTACATCTTAAGGCAGGGGCATCAAGTGCATATTAAGTGTTTGTATTATCATGTATTCTCTATGACATTGGATTATCAATGTCATAGAGAATGGATATTATTGAAAAATAGTTTCAGAAACATGTGTAAAGAAGAAGAAAAAACTAGTTTCAGAAATAAAAATTTTACTGTAATTTAAAGTTAAACCTAATAAATCCTAGTGCGCTCTTATGTCACTTGATTTTTTATTCTTATGGTACTAACTTATATGTTTAGGCATTGTTCATTCTGAATGTTTTTATGGAATAATGATTTCCTTATTTTTAAAAATTAACTTTATAATATTTTTAGGTGTTAACCCCTAAGGAAGTCAGTATACTCTCCAAAAAAGAAGAAGAATGGAGACATCGTATTGAAAAAAAAGAAGCAGAATGGGCTAAAAAATTAGAAAAAAGGGAAACAGACCTTTTGCAAGAGTATTCTAAGAAAGAAGAAGAGTGGAAAAAGAAAGAGCAGTCTTTATTAGAAGATTTACTTAAAAATACGAATGAGCTTCGTGATGCCCTCAGATCTGCAGAAGGTAGATAACTATAATTATTAGTTTAATTAAGTAATAGGATTGTCAAGTAATTTGATTGCCAAAAATTAATAGATGTGAAAAATTGATTAAGATTGTTAAGTAGAAATGGATAGGCATGAACATGAAGAGAGATTTTGGCGCTTGTGTTTCAATTCAATAGAGAATTCCTCAGGGACAAAATCTGTTGGCACAACATTCGTTTATTTTAGAAATTTGTTTTCTCGAATTTTGAGCACATAGGTGACTTGGCTCTGCCATCCCTCAATTATATCATCAGACACCGATAAGTTAGTGTGATTAAAATATTGTTTGTAATTCTTTAGGAAATTATTATGGAAGCAAAGCCAAATGTATTTTCTTATATAGTGAAACTTCTATTTAACGGAAACTCATGGGAGCAATGATTTTGTCCATTGTGTGGAGGTTTCCATAAAGTGGAACACAAAAATATAATAATAAAATTATTTACTTATCATCAGTTTAGCTGTGGTGCTTTCGTAAATTTAAAAAAAATGAACATAATATAGTGTTTATACTAAAAAAAGAAAAAATCAAACAATCAAGGAAGATGATCCGGGTGCAGTCAAAAAGGAACTCAAATAATAGAAAACTATTCTTTAATTAAATAAATTGTATCCATTTAGGTCACAAACACTCTTTGTTAATATTTTATATGTTTAGCATTGAAGGTAGAAAGGCCTCAGTATTTAGGGTCTATTGTAACCTGGACCTAACTCATTAAAAATCACTTAATTGTACATTGATAAGAAGAGTTTAATCAAATTCGTTAGAGCTTTTATTGAGAAAATAGTAAAAATGTGCGATTATATAAAGTAGCAGTTCCAGTAACATCACAGGTGTGCTTAGGATACATAATTACCTTATCTGCTAATTAGCTACCTTACATACATAATTACCATTTTGTTCTACAGTCACATCTACAGACCATTTTTCAAGGCTTGGTTATTCATACTCGAGTGACATTAAAATGCTAATTCTTTTTATTTTGATTTGTGCTAATGTTTGCTTAATCCTTTTAATACTGAAGGTGATGTGAGATTTGTGGGCGAAGTAATTTTGAGGCCGCTTTTCATCAATATTTTCTCCTTTCTTTTTTTTAATTTTATTTATTTATCTTTTCATAGTTTTACTTCTTTCAAAGAAAGTTGAGACAAAATTCCATAGCTTATAGAGTGATTCAATACTCCAACTATAACTATAGCTAACCATAAAAATCTATGTAATTAAAAAGCAGATAAAAAAAAATTGGTGAATTAAAAAAAATAATATAAGTTTAAACTATAGAGATCATAAATAAATATT
>NW_027111032.1:309311-374801 GCF_000696795.3 Halyomorpha halys | reverse complement strand
TCCGATGGTCCAGGTGTGGTCAAATAAAAACTCGAATAGTTATGATTAAATAATTTAATAATATAATAATTAAATAATACAAAATTAGATAGTCTTATTTAGTTTTTATGTTTCATTGTACACCTTTTTAATTTGTCAATTACTTTGATTATTCATGTTTACATCATTTAAGTGTTTTTATCTTTTTTAGCCCTGATGAAGCTCTGCAACTTGTGGCGAAAGATTGGCTCAATATAAATTGTTTAATCACTATTTGATTTTTATTTGACCGCACCTGGACCATATTCCTTTTATTACTTACTCACTGTCAATTAGCGATCTTAAAAAGAAATTGTTATTCTTTTGTAAGGTACGAGAAGGAGGAAAAATCAGTGGAATGAAAATAGATTAAATTTAATTTTGTGGAACTTGGTCGCACATTAATGCATTTGGCAAAGAAATTAGCTGAAACTTGGAAATTTTCTATCCTTGGTGTCTCTATAAAAGTACCAATAGAGATTAAGGACAGCCAACCCTATATCTTTAAATGATAGCCATGGCCACACATCCTTGAACCAGTTTTAACAATCTCATTATTTTATAAAACATGAATGATAATATTAATATTGTTATTGATATTTTGGAGAAAATAAAACACTTTTATTCGTTTATGTTTGTTTATTCAGATTACAAGAAAAAAATTTGTCAGTATCAAGAGGATAAGGACCAGTTAGAAGGATTTCAAACCCAGGAGATGGCTAAAATAAAACATTTGGTAAGTAATACTTTCCATTTAATGAATTTTTAAATTTTTATTTGATATAAAATAAATAAATGATTTTTTTAAAATCATATGTACATGTTTATTGGAATAGCTGCTTGCCAAAGAAAAAGAAAGTGCAGAGACTGCCACAGCTTTAAAAGAAAATCTTACTTTAGTTGAAAGTTTGAAAGCAGAAGTTAGTAGGTTGCGACCGCTTGAAGAAAAAATAAGTAATTATGAGGTAAGTAATTAATATAAAGCAATTTAATAATGGGTTTTTAATTCTTTCAAATTCATAATTTATACTAATATTAATTGTTTAGACATTAATCAAAAGGTACAACTTATATTTTTAGATTTAATTCTTCTTAAATAATAGCTATGATAGTTTCTTTTTTTAATTTGAATATTTTTCCTTTAACCGTCATACTAATTTTCCTTGTGAATGCATCTTACATCAAGTTTTAGTTTTAATTATGCTGCATGCAATATATGCTTAGCTTTATGCTAACTGCTGCTTGAGCGCATGGACTAATTACATATATTTTTCTAATTCACTTGTTTTGTTTTTGTTTTGTTTTTATTGTTTAATTGTTTAAATTATATTATTTTAAATATAACATATCTTCCATTGTTGCTAGCAATTGAAAAACAATTACCCCTTTCCATTTATTTATTTATTATTTGTTTGTTTATATTTTTTAAAATCACATAGTGAGTTTTAATTTATGTTATTATGCTTTTTCACTTTTTTATATTATGATTTTGTAGAAAACAGGTTAATATAAGCGTCAAGTTATAGTTTGCACAATTTGAAGTTTTTGTGTTTTGGCACCGAGAATTATTTCATGACTTCCGTTCCTGTGGCACTTTATTAGGTATGTATGTTTTTAGTTTTTTTTTTTTTTTTTCTTTTTTCCACTTTGAGTAACTTTGTTAAAGATAGTTATTTGGCTTTCTTGCACAAGAGCTGACATGCTTCTTTTTTTTGTTCCCCTCAAATATATTATAACATTTGTTTGTTTAAAAAGTTTGTTTTCATTGCTTGTGAATTATTTATTTGTCTTTATTAAAAAATGATATAATAATAATTTTAAATTATATAAATGGTTCTAGCTCTTTAATGAAACATTTTGATTGATGATTGAGTTTTTTTTATAAGTTTAATGGTTTTTGAGTGTGTGAAACATGCTAATAAAAAATATTTAAAAAATATATATATATTTTTTTAAAAAGCATGTTTGGATTATTTTAAATATTATTGAAACTTATATTATGGATAAAGTAAAAAATTGGTATGTGTATGTCTCACAAATTTCACTTTCTTCCCAACTTAGAGATAAAAATTAATTCTTGAACATTTCAAAACAGCTATTTCTTAATTAGTTACGATGAAAATACTTTATTATTTCCATGGCTATTGTCATAACAACCATGGAAACAAAAGTATTTATTTCTTCCATCAATTGATTATCAAATTCTTTCATATTTTATATTTATCCATTTTTGATTATGTCTATTAAAGAGAGATAGTAAATTATTTCAAATAAACAAAATTAAAGTTACTTCAAAGGAAGCTTTCAAGGAAATTCAATATTTCAACCCTTTCGAACTATTTAAGTGAGGATAAGACCTGATATTAATCACCACTTTATTGCACATTGATATGATGGCTTTAAATCAAAAATGCTGAAAATTTGTAAAATCGGTAATATAAAGAGGCACTTCCTGTAAGTCAATTTCAGTAAAAAAGTTTTACATCCCAGGTTTTAAATATGTGATTTGAATTTTGTACATCTTTTCGTTTTTGAGCTAGGCTGTTCACATACATACACACTTAGGCGCAAACAGACCATATAATGAGCTTTGGTTATTTTAAGACTTTGAGAACCTTAAAATGTGAATTTCTGTTAAAACTCAAATTTGAAATTGTTCACAATTGCAATACTTCAGCTATCAAAGAAACCTTGCCCACATTGAAAAACCTTACATTAGATGTAAATTATTTATTTTTAATTAAAAGAAAAAAATCTGTAACAATACATATCATGAAGAGTCAGGGGTGCAGTACTTTGTAAGGAAGTACTGTTACTAGACCAACGGTTGTGCGAGAAAATGATTTGGTCAGAATAACGCTTTACCACCAAATTTTTACCCAATTAAGGGTTCCCACTTTATGAGGCTGTGTGGTCCCGGGAGGACTCCAGAACCCACTGGGCTGACTCACGGCTAAAGTGAAACAGAACATTATATGCCACTGCTGGATTCGAACCTGGGTTTTGTAGCAATGTGCCTTACCACTGAGCTACCCATCCCATTAATTTTTAATGTTACTCTAAAATTTAAAATCAAAACTGACTTCAATGTACTTAGCACATTATATTGTTGATCTTGTATGCTATTAAAAATTAATAAAAATATCAGTTTGCTTAAGTATGTAGAAATTCATCTCTGAAATAATTTATGTTGCTCTTGTGATTAGTATGCTTTGTTAAATTTTTGAGGTTAGAATTATGGTGATTGGAATTATTTAGAAAAAAAAACTAATGTGTTGTGTGATTGTATTTTGTTATCAATTATCTATATGATTATATAGAAAACAGAATCTTGATAGATAAATCTACTCATTTAGTTTGATGTAATAAACTATAAACCTAACATATATTCAGAATGTTAGTGTTAGTTTTATTGTTTTGCATATTTTCCTTCTAGTATCTACTCAAAAAGTTGATGTATGGTATTAGCACTATGCCCAAATTATAAGAAAAAATTAATACTCTACTTTCTCTTCAACTGCTGTAACATTTCAGTTTAGTTATTTATGTTATTTTAAGCGATTTAAAAAAATGTTTAGATCTTCTGTGCCTGTTTTGTATATGTTTTAATATTTTTCATTACAGAAGAATTCATCTTCGGTAAGTCCACATTCTCGCTTAAGATTGCATATTGGTGACGGCTAATCTGTGTCGGTTAGAGCTATCAAGCTATGCACTTGCTAAATTGTATTATTGTGTTGGAAGGAAGAAAAAAAAAGTTTCTGCTATTCTCTCAAAATTAATTTATGGTGAAGAGATTGAAGATTTAATTATCAATTAGCTTAGTTTGAACTTTTTCAGTAGACACCAATTCTGTGTTTTTTTTTAACCACACTAACAAATTTCTTCCTAAAATAAATTATTTTTTTGAGTGTATTTCAATTGATTATGTTTAAAATTGTTATCTGTAGCATAGGTGTATGGTTTATATCATTAAGTTTATTTGATCAATTTAAATTAGGGGTTCAGAACAACTATAATTATTTGTATTTTATAGTATAAGTATGCACTAAGTTTCAATGAATATTATAATTATAAGTATAATAAGAATAGAAGATAATCAGCGGTGCAGTCAGTGAAGAAGTAAAACTTACATACTTTATTAGTGCCAGAATTTGAGGCCTTCAATATAATCATAATGAGTTAAAGTAACAATAAATAAGAAATAACAGAATAACAAGAAAATAAAAATATAATAAATAATTCAGTGCATAAATAGTACGGGAAGAAAATGTATAGTGTAAGTATAATAAGAAGTAAAATATAAGAAGGTGAAAGCAGTTTGAAAATGTAGTAATATGGAAATTATGAAAGGGGGAGAGAGAGATAATAATATATGTTAAAAATGGAAATTATGAAACAGGCAAGAAAAAAAATTTTATATAATAATCTATAATATGGCTTAAATAAACCAAAAGGAGTAAATGATACCACTGACAATACTTAGATGCAGTTAACATAATATAATAACATGGGTAAAGAAGAAAGATTGAGGAAAAGAGTGGTAAAGAAGTATGAAGGAGAAAAAATATTTTTTTACGAAGGCCTGAAATTCTGGCTGAATGAAATGTGTGTAAGACAAGGTCACTTGCCGAATTTGAATCCCAAATGGTCACTTCATCATAGACAAAGTTTTTTGAACTCATTCAATATGTTGACTTACTCAGTGATGGAATCTGCTTCTTCCAATCACATTGATTATACGAGTAGTAGGCTCGATGAATTGGCATTTTTTTGAGGGGATTTACAATTGGGTTTCCCTTCGTATGCTCTATATTTTTATTAGTGTTATTTTTATTCATAATTTTTTTCATGTACTCATTTATTTATTTACAACAAAAGACGGGTGTAAATTAATTTTGTGACGAGAGATGAAACCGAAGTAGAAGGGCAATGCTGGTCAATTCTAGCAGAAATTTTTTTTTTGTAATAGGTGAGTACGAGCTTATAGGAGATTAACAAATTGGCCTTGCAATTCTGATTAAGTGAACACCTGTAATCTCATAATTTTCTATTACAATATAAACATTTTCCCCCTAGAATTTACTAAGGTAATGACTGTTCTTTTCTTATTATTCTGGAATTAATATTTTATACTTTAAGCTATAAGAGGGAACACATGGTCATTATTAATACAATTTTAACATATTTCATTTCTAGAAGTTTCACTTCTGTCGGCCCTCTCAAGATTCCCACAAGTTTTTTTTCCATCTTTGGTACCATTAAATTGAGCAGGTACTAGGAGGTACTTACGCATGTAGTTGCAACTATATACATATATTATAGTTCAGAAAATGTTATTAATTAGTCTCTTTTGGTGGGTAACCATAAAATTAATTACGGGTTGGTAAACTTTTTCCTACATATTATGGTTCAGAAAAAGAATTTGAAATAATTATTCAAGGAGAAATTAATTTCGTTTTTCAGTCTTCGTGCAATTGAGAGAAAATTGCTAATTGGCAAAAGCAAACGCTGCTGACAAGATGAGTTGATGACTATTTTGGGAGGTGCAGGACAATGGGGAGGGGTAGAAGGGATTTAACCTCTGTGCAGACAGACTCAATGACTGTGTACATTTTGATGGCATGCTCAGTTCGGACAAGTTCTTTCCATAGAAAAAAGTCTTTTTAATATGTTCACTGCTGACCGACTCACCTCTATTTGCTACCGTCACTAATAAAATAAGTTATTCATGTTATCATATAATATCCAAGGTCAGCAATTAATGCATCATTATAATTATAATAATTACATTTATTTAATTACCCGTTTTAGATAAATAAATATTTTCTCTACCATAGACCAAACTTCAAAGTCTGCAATAGATTATAACATTTTTTTCTTTATAAAAAATCTTATTAAAATATTAACTAATAGTGGTTAATTTAAATTATCATCTTTGTCAGGGAACAATTACTTCTTGAATCTCTGAATTGGTTTCTGCACTGGATATGTTGATCCTATTCAAACAAGAGTCTAAGAAGAGAAAAAAGGCAGTTATTTCACCCCAGTTTTTTATTACTTTAATGAAAACTATGTATAATTACCAGTCGAAATTGATGAGTCTAGTATAGGTAGAGGAAATGAAAAGTGGTGGCTGATTAAAAATGTTTAAAAAAAATAATTTGTTTTTCGAAGCTTCAATCTTTAAAATTATTAACAACACTAATAAACCTAATAAAACGTCATTTAAAGAAGAGTAAATTTTCTAAAATTTGAGCTCTAATATAACTCTTTATGTTCAATAGTTCTCAAGATTTGGCTTTTTAAAAAGCAACATTTCATGTAAAGAAGCACTGAAAAATTAGTAGTTAGTGAATTTATTTTGAGAAATCTACATTTCAAGAACCAATCAACGTACAAATGTCTATTAGCACTCAAATTAAATCTAATTCAATGTACTATAAAGTAGTTTATGATGTTTATCTAGGCATAGTAGTTTTTATGGTATTTTACAAAATGAATTCACAAAATATTGATTTCTAGATATTAGGACTGACTTTTTGGATTTATGAAAAACAGTATCTCAGGAAGTATTATACATCTGTCTGCTAGCACTCAAATCAAAGCTAGTTTAATGTGCTATAAAGTGGTTTATAACACATGTTTTCATAGCGGTTTATAACACATGTTTTCATAGCGGTTTATAACACATGTCTTCATAGTGGTTTATAACACATGCCTTCATAGTGGTTGTAGTTTTCATGATTTTTGAATATGAATATGGCACATAAAATTTTGTCCAAATCAATTTATTTGAGCAAATCATTTATTACATAAACTGTTACCTGCAGATAGTCATTACAAAGTAGGCAGTTCTTATCAATTTTTTGTGTTGAATAGATTTTCTTGATATTATATTGTTTATGCAAATGAGCATGATATTGCTTATATTTTAAATGAATTAAAGAGGAGAAGGTAAAATACTTAATGAGAGAGTTCTCGTGGGGGTAAACTCTTATAGTTTACATTATCATTTGTATTATTAGTAAATGTTGATATGATAGCTAAAAAAAAGAAATTTAAATATTTATATAATAGTTATAACATAAAGTTAATAAATAACATTAAATAGTTAAAAAATATTTGTTCTTTTTTGACCGCAACCCTCACCATCTTCTTCATATTTTAAGAAATATAAACATTTTCTTGAATGTTTTTAATATGTCTTATAAATTCTGTGTCCATTATTGTACCCCCTCTAATCCAATCTATTAATGGTTTATATATATGTATATATAGTTGACTGTAAAAATTTAAATATAAGATGGTCAGGGTTTCTGTTAAACCTTTCGCTTTGAACAGCCCTGATGAAGCCCTGCAAAGTGGGGCGAAACGTCGGACATTAAAATAGTTATAAACTATGTGTTCTTTTTTTGACCGCAACCCTGACCATCTTCTTATATTTATATTAATGAGTTAAATTAAGTTTACCTTAAAAATAAAAATTCTTTCAAATAAATTTACCATAACAATATAAAAGTGTTTTAGACGGAAACATTACATGGCTAGGCAAACAATAAAGTGTACTTCTTACTTGTTTACCTTTATAACAATAAAAGTTCCAATGTGTTACGATTTATTTAATTATCCTAAGAATGTGGTTATTGGCACTATCTTTTGCACTAATTACCTCTCAAACTCGGTATAGCATCAAGATAAAATTTTGAATTATAGTTCATTACAAAGATGATGAAATACTGAACATCTCCCTCACTGTATGTGATTCCGATTTTTAGTTTTGAAGGCATTTTAATTCAAATCTTTAAAAACTTGTTTTAATTCCATTTTTGGTGTTATATTTTCCTCTTTTTAGCATCAAGATAAAATTTTAAATTATAGCTCATGACAAAGAGCAGCTATAAGCATTTCATCTTATAGTTTTGGTTAGAAAATATTAGTTCTATAATAATAAGAATATAATTCAGCAAAAAATGATTTATGTTGTAATTGGAAAGTCGAAGCTTTAAAGAGCTCACTCAATCGAACTAAAACTGCCAGGGATTCTTAAGCTACTGTGATCTCCTCCTCTGCTATTACAATATAAAAATTTTACTGCTAGAATTGACCAGTGTTGCCTCTCCCAACCACTTCCGTTTCATCTCATGTCACAAAATCAATTTACTCCTGTATAATTTTTTTCAGCTTTGAGTTCTGGAACGTTGAAAAAGAAGTATCTCTTCAAAAATCAAAAACCTTTTCAATAGTTACATTTTATAAGATAAGAGTTTTAGTAAAGCAGTTCTTTAGTTATATAATATTTTATCCAAGTGGTATTTTGCTACTAATGTTATTTAGTAATATTTTATCTCTTTTTCTAATGTTACAACATTTTAAAAAAATTAATTTTTTTTTTATATAGGATGATATTGAAATGTTGAGGCATACCAGTGAAAAGGAACGGTGGAATCTTAGTAGTAAACTAGCTCAGAGCGAAGAGCAGGTAAGGCATCTGACCGATCGAGTTGCTGTACTGACGAGACGCAGTGAGTCTGGTGCCGGTACTCAAGTTGATGATAGGGTTCAAGGTCAGTTACAATCTTGTATGAAAAGTTTTATTGTTATTAAGTTTTCAAAATATTGTTTAATGTTGTCAAAATAATAATAATAGTTGCATACAATTCAATATTAAATTGTCTATATATCAAATTCAGCATTATTAAGATAAACTGTTTTCAGGAACAACATGTTTTACAATGAATTATTGTGTTGATTTGTATAAGTTACAAGGGAAGGCTACAGACATGGGATCATTGATTTTCATGAAATTGAAGATACCAGGTCAAATAATGTTAGACATGTGCCTGAGGGTTCTAGCCAAGCATCCTAGGAACCAAAAAAAAATTATTTTACATCCATTTAGAAATTGTTTGTATTATTTTTTGCCGCCTTTGCTCTGCATTTATTTAATTGTTATTATATCTACTAATCAATTTATTTATTTTTTTTGTTTATAATAAGAGCAAAAGATGGTTGATTGCATTAAATGAGTTTAAATGTCTAAATTATTACAAAAACCAAAAGTTGCTTCTAGTAATGTAGACCAAACAAAATTTCTTTTTAGAAAATCAAGTCAAATTTGTTTTTACCGTTTTTTTGAAACTCCTAAGTAGAAATTTTCATATAAATCAAAAATTAGGTATTTTATTACCCCACTATGACATAATAACAGCAGACTATTAAAATAATTTAGGTTGACTGACCTAGTAAAGTGGGATAAAATATTTTTTAATGGAAAAGTTGATATTCGTGTTTAACATCTCAAAAATCCTGAAATACTATTCTTCATAGTAATTAAAAAACATTTTGTTCACAATATTTATCTTTTAGAGGTCTTTAATTATTTTTTTAAAAATTGCAGAAATCTCTAAACAGACTTAACTAGAATTTTTTTCTCGACTCCTGGGGCTCATTAGGGAGAACTTTGTATCACCAAAAAAGTTTCATCAAATTCTGTGACCCCACGTTTGTAGGCTCCCCTTGTTAATATTAACATCTGAGTTCTACTTATTTTTTATGGAATTTACTTTATATGTTAATAGTGGATATCATTTTCTCTTTGGCTTTTGGTCTCTTTTCTTTTTTTGTTAGAGTCCTCTTCAATGTTAGGTATATTCCTTGTAGTTCATCATTTGTTTACTTCTTCCTTTTTCCCATCCATCATTCTTTACACTTACTTCGGGACAGTAAAAATCTTCATGGTTTTTTCAATTAGTATAAAAAAGATGATTGTTAAAACTAAATATATGTTTTTTTACTGTCTATGAGATGTAAAATTTATGTACAGAATTATTTATCCAAATCTAACTGTTCAGAAATATTTATTCTAATTTATTTAATATTTCTAAAAATCAGATATGTATTTTTTATGCCATATATATGAAAGAATTAAGTGCTTTGAAAATACATTTTTGCCAACGATATGTATTAATTACGTGCAATTTTTTGGGAAAGGTGATGTTTATTTTTGGATATCATATGATGATCATCCATTGGATGTCAGTAGCACAGTTAGGAGGATGAAAAAATAAAAAATAGGCCACGAGACCTACTTAATTTCTTAAAGTAAATGTAAAGTTTACGTACATTGGCTTACGGGTTTAAGGACGAAAGAAGTACCCAAGACTTTATATCCACTATGAGGCATATTACTGATAAAGTGTTGGAGAAGGGCAAGGAGCTGTCACCATGTTTCATAGATCTGGAATAGGCATTTGACAGGATTTGAAAGCATGACATCATCTGAGCCTTGGAAGAATGTAATACTGATCGGGACCTAATACTGGCAGTTAATAGTTTTATAACTGTCATAAATCTGTTTTATAAATGCAGAAGGCAGACGGGACAGGATAAGGAACACTAAAATAAGGGCCAGTATTGGGGTGAAAACAATGTACATCATCATAGAAGAGTCCCAACTAAGTTGGTTTGACCATCTTTGAATGCCAGACCACTGTCTTGCCAGAAAGTCCTATGAGACAGGGATAGAAGGGATGCGGCCTAGTATCACCTTGAAGCAGAATCTCCATGAAGCCTCATTTGAAGGCTCTCTGTTAACACTCCCACCTAACAGCCTTGATGAAAATCTACAATACAGCTTGAAACTTGGGCAGAAAATAAATTAATAATTATTGTTACCTATCTTTTCTTAATTGATTAGACCCAGCCCTAATCATCTTAAAAAAAAAAATTATTTTTATTTAGAATTTCTTGGTTATAGAGCCTTTAAAACTTCTTATTGAAAAAAAAAAAAAAGGTATGTCTTGTAACGATACATTATTCAAGTAAACATTTTATTTTGTCTTAATCAAACTGTAACAAAATTACCAATAATAATTAAGAATTCTAATAACATGGTGTTGCTGATAAACTTAGCATTATATTTGTTGTAGTGGTTTATTTTTCAATAAATAATTAATGCCTTACGATTTTTAATAGACTCATTAAATTTGCAATATTTAATAGTTATATGATATTCTAGTGCTTATATGTGGATTTATTCTATATTTTTTTGTTTTGCTGTTTAGCTTTGTTAGGAGAAAGAGCGCTTCTAGAACGGAGGTTGGAAGAAGCTCACGTTCACCTGACTGATATCAAAGCCTCATGGAGTGCACAGATATCTTCTCTTGAAACACAGGTAGCAAAGGGGACTAGCAACAATGGCAATATTTCAATTTAATTTAGAATACAAATTTGTATTAGTATTTATTAGCTGTAGGTTTAAGTTAAAAATCTTGAGAGAATAGAATTGTGTTCTGGTTAGGTTGGTAGATTGAGCAGGCAGGCTGGTGAAGAAGGAGCTGAAAGGAGGAGAGCTGAAAACAGAGTCGCAGAACTTGAGGCAAAGCTTGACGAGGAGGCTAAATTAAGGGATAAGATTTCTGCAAAAGCTGCCAAACTCTCGGAAGAAGTTGATTCGCTCGCTTCTGAACTTAAAGGAGCCAATGCACTTATTGTAAGTTAACCTTTAACTCAAAAATTTTATTTAAGTAGTTTTTATTAGTAACATTTGATTATTTCTCCCACTTTTAATTATTATTTGTAGAAGACTTTATGTTGGATTGAATTTATTTGCATCTATCTTAACTATTAATGCTTCTCTTACTAAAACTATGTACAGCTTTAGTATGAAATAGTAAACACAACTAACATTCTTTGTAATATGCCTTTATTACCAAATCGTAAGCCAATCGATGTGTCCAAAAACAGTCTAGGTTGTGAGCAATATACATAATATTCAAAATTTGAGAACACAAAACAAGCCAAAAAAAAACCACACAATCAATTGGCTAGAAAGAGGAGACCAGTTAAAAGCCTATTTTTTTAAAAATTTAAAAAATAGGCTTTTAACTAATAATAAATGAAATGACCTGGGCAGAATAGCCTGCAAAAGTAACTCTACATTAATGTGAGGAAGAAATTATAATTGAAGATGTCCTTGAGGATGGCTAGAATGGCCGAAACGTTGGACTGGTGAAAAATAAAAAGTGTTGAGACAGAAAAGGATACAAATTTTTTATTTATTTAATAAATAATTACCTTGTCTCAAGAAATTGAAATAATATAATTAAAATAAAAAAAAATAATAAGGAAACTTCGAAATATGCATAAAATAAATTAAGTAGATAGTAGTTGATTGATAATAATAGAAAATAAACTATGATATTATCGAGATAACAATTACACAAAATAAATAATAAAAAGATTAAAAAAACAGACAGTGTTCAATTAAATAAAGAAGTAAACATAATGAAAGGCGAGGAAGAAAATGTACATTACTACTTAATGTTAAAAATTCTGTCAGTGGCGAATCGATTTTACAGAACTTGATTGTATACAAAAAATATCTATATACTAATGAAGCCATGTTTCGCTGTTTATATTTTATCTATAAAGTATTTTTTATAATTTGCTCTTAATTTTCCGAATTATATTTCTATTTTAATTATTTTTTTTGATGCCTTCGCTCAAAAAAAATTTCAATTTGTTTTCTAATGACAACTCTGAATTCGCTTGATGTAAAAAATAGTTCCTGGTATAAGTTGCTTAGCAATGTAAATCAGATGATGTACAACAGTAACTGCTTGTATTGTTGATTCCCATTTAAGCCTTAAATTAAAATAGTTCTGGATTAATTTTACTTAACAGCTAACCTTATTTTGTAACTAATAAAGTCTAAAACTGACTGGAATGTAGAGTATGTTTAGTCTAGAACCAAGTATGAGTTCTGTCCCAACATCTTTGGATTTAATATAATCAAATTAAAATCATTCGATCGTATTTTTTGTGATTATTTAATGCGTTGAGAACCAGAGTGAGCTGTTCTAAATTGTGAAAATTGAGTTTAAAGTGTCAAAGCATTGTTTGAAACATAAAGAACTTATTAATTTTAAAACCAGTTTAACATGTAGTCCAATATATCAATGATATCAAGTTGGCAGAGCAGGAGTGGATCAAGTGCCATGATTACTCTGTCTCTACTGACTGTTATGCAATGCTGTGTAACTGCTAACTAAAAGGTTAGGGTTCACTTTCAAAATAGGTCTAGAGCAGTTTATCTCAAAATCATGGCTGGAAAGGTTGGTTCACTCTGATTCTTGATGCCTCATTTCATAATCAAAGGTTTTAAAATATTGAAATTTTTGGTAAAGTGATTTCACTCTCAAGAATGCTGCTTGTAGTATCGTAATTATTTCTCTACTTGTTTACGAAATTAGTACTAGCTGTAACTGACTGTGTTAACTTTGGGTGTATTATTTGGCCATGTTGAACACTTATAAATTGATTTCTTGACTCTAACACATGCCGGTTGCACCAATCTCTGGTAAAAATAAGATTTGTATAACTTAGATTTGTCCTAGAGTTTAGTAAAACTCCGGTAACTTAGCAATATGTTTCTGGTCTACAATTTTGTTAACAAGGTTACCTGAATCTGAGAAAACTAACAACCTCTGTTATTCCTATCGCTAATGTTACAAATTGTGGGTCCAATTAAATTTAAAATTGATTGAACAGCTACTTTTGACAGTCAAAATCACTGAAAAAATTCTTCATTCGACTACTGTAAAAAATGATTTGGTTGGAGTTGGATTATTTTTTTTTTCTTTATTGCCTGAGCAACTAGTTCTTTGAAGTCTTCGCCCTCTGTCAAATTGTCTATCTCAATTAAATTAATTTTATTGAATTTGGAAAGAAAATTAATAATACAATACACCTTTGGTAGATAAAAATTCCAACTGGAACTATGGAAGGTTCCTTGTATGGTTACCTACTTAAACATAGATTTAGCTCTAAATCTCAGTTTAACCGGCTATCGTTGGCTGGTAAAGTTTACCTGCAGATTTGAAGGTTAGCGTTTCTATAGCAATGGGTAATTATTGATTTTACCTGAAATTTAAAAAAATTGTAGTTTAAACTGCGATGGTACAACCGGCCCTTAATGCATTTAACATACTTAGCAGAAGGTGTGTTAGTACCCATAAAAATTGTAATAACTATTGAGACGAGTAGTTGTGAGTAGTTGAGTTAGTAACTGAATTTTCGGTTAAAAATGAAAATGTATTATTTTTTTTTTGTCATAAAATATCACATGCAAGTCCAAACATCTCAAGGATGTTGTTATCTTTTTTGCAGTAAATGCTTCAATTTTAGTTTTTATAACTTTATTTTTAACTTGTCAATATTTTTTTCTTATCTACATTATCTATGCATGTCTTCAGAACCAGTACAAGGCACGTCTGCATGAGATGCATGGGAATGAAATGAAGAAACATTAATTTTTAATTTAAGGGCTTTTAAAATTTTAATTTCCTCTAATTCTTGGTATCATGTAAAGCTTTTTGAAAGAGTTAACATTATTAATATTGTATTGTTTTATTTTCAATTATATTTGTTGTTTGTATCATTTAATGAAGTAGTTGCACTTTTGAAATTCAAAATATTTAGTATTGATTAATACTCTGTTTGTAAATATCACAGAAATAAAATCTTTCGAAGTAAATTTATTGAAATTGAGTATTTCCTATGATTTTCAGTACTTTTTAATGTTTTAGTGGTGTGTGTTCTGTTTTTCATGCTTTTGCATATTATGCCTGCTTTGATATTTATTTAATAATATTTGGGAATATCTCTAATAATAGAATATCTATAATAATAGAATATATATATATATATATAGTGTGTGTCTATGTAGATGGTTGACCGTATATGAATTTGAAGGAGATGGTCTACAATCAAAAAGAAATAAAAAATAGTTCTCAACTATTTATTCATTGCATTTTGACCAACACTGTAGGTCTTCATAAAGGCTGCAAAAAAAGATACAAAGAAAGTAGAGTCAATTTAAAGATAAGATGCCTTTATATGTTTGCCAAACAGTGGCAAATTTGCATATGCACAAGCGAGTGAATGGGTTATTTGGATTGGCTGGTACAAGTTTGCCCGACCTTGTGGCTGACCCATCGGATACCTTTTTTTTGGGCATCCACACATTTGTTTTCAGTTTGCATTTTTTTAGAACTGCCAAGATATGAATGTTTGTGCTCCCTGTGTTTTAATCAATTAAAGAATTTCCCCAACCTTTGGAATCCATAATTAATTTCAGTTTAAGATTGTATATTTTTAAATTCTATCGATATGGTGTAAATCCATTGATTCAAATATTGTTAATTAACTTCAGCAGTTTACTTTTTTATTTAACATAGCACAAATATATATTTATAGAATATTTTGATAAAAATTCTAGAACAAGGGTTGAATTTAGGTTAGTTAGTACTATTTATATGAATTTTTATGTCTATGTTATTAAATTAACAAGTTTCTGTTAAAAATTCTGGAACAAGGGTTGAATTTAGGTTAATTAGTACTATTTTTATCATCTACAACCAACTTTGCTGATATTTACGTTTCCTTTCATGTAGCCTATCTTTATTTTCTTCCTTTTTATGATGAAAATTGAATGTAATAGCCGACAAAAGTTAAATGAACATGCAAGTGTGTGGCTTTGTTTGTTGCTTCCTTTTTTACCAAGCATCGGTACAAGTTTTGGATTTGTGGCTAGTGGCAAATGTGTAGATCCAGCATTAGGGTGAAAGAGTGATATATAGAATATGTAAAGGGGGAGTATCATACAAACTATTACAAACTTAAATAAAATAATAATGAGGATAAAGATAAATATAAAAATTATTAATTAACTTTATGAAGAGTAATGATCTGACAGGTCAGTGTATTTATTATTTAAAATAATATTAATTTAATTAACTAAGGAGGTATTATAATACAAATTAATTAATAATGAGTTGGTAAATTCATAATATTAAGACAGTAGTGAATGTTATCATGGTATTTAGTTTTAAAAGCCAAATTTTAATGGCTTATAATAAAAGACAGCTACACTTGTAAGTTGTTTCTGGATGAACCCTTCAGGGGCCGAAGTGATATATTGCTTCAGCTGGTCAGGAGTTCTCTAAGGAAAATCACAGATGTCTACACAGGTCACTGTAGACTTTATAAATATATGTTTTACCTCAAGCTTACAGGATCACCTTTGTGCAGATTCTGTAATGCTGAGGATGAAATTCCTACAGTATTTGTTGGTGTGACTGATTTGCATGGTTGAGGTTCGCACTGTTGTTTGGTGTGGATCGCATCATGGTGTGTGAATTGATCAATCCCTCATAATCATCCTTATATTTATAGAATCTACTCATCTTAAGCTTTAATAAGCTCGTTATAATGTGGTGTTTCTGACGCTACAATATTGTAATGCCGCAATACTCTGCCAATGGAAAAAAAATGTTAACATAAAGAATTATAGTTACTGAATGTGGTAGCAATTTGGTTGAAGAATCAACTAATAGAATATATAATGTTGCAGAAATTTGAAAAAAAAATAAGTCATAAAAAGTAAGCGTGACAAGTTATTATTGTATTTAAGTTTTTGATGGTTTGTATACGTCCACCTTTATTTCTTTTTTCATATCACTCTTAAATCGACTCTACTTATTTTGTAACTCTGCTGAAGACCTACATTGTGTGTCAAATTTTAGTAATAAATAAATAGTTGAGAACTATTTGTTATTTCTGTCTGACAGCACCCCTGACCACATCCTTCAAATTTCTCTTGATTTTATGTTCAAAAAGATTATGGTCTGTGTGATGGTCGGTAATTTTGACTGCCATGCATATCATAAACCACCAATTATAATATTGCTTATTTTTCATATTTTATTTAGGATAAAGACAAAACTACTATATCAGATCTTACCAGGAAACTTAGAGATGCGGAAGAAAGTCTCTTGAGTTCAACCAGTACTAATACAAGACTTGAAGAAGAATTAGAAACTGAGAAAGCTCAGCATTCTCAGGTACTTTTTAAGCCTGTGGTAAATTGAAAGTTTTCTTTTATTGGATGATATTACAAGTTAATTAGTTAACAATGTAGATAATAAAAGATAAGGGAATCAAGCCACTCAGACCATCTCTTTCTTTGTTTTTTTTTTTTTTTTTGTTGGTTTAAATATTATAACAATAATTCTAAACAAAAAAATTAGTAGTTATTAATGGTCTGGGTTTTATTAATATTTTCTAATCTTGGGAGTAAATAAGTAATAAGATTTTGCCGCTCTAATGTTTTACAAATTTTAAGCAATTATCATTGATCATTACAATAATAGCAAAATAGTGGTGAACAGTTATTGGGATCAAAGGATCGAGGAGAAGTGAGTAATCTCCAAGCTTGCCCATGCATGATATCACAATATGGTTTTATTCAATCCAGCAATCTTGACCTGGCAACCAGAGTTATATATGGTTGAAAAACAGTTGAGAAAAAATTAAAAAAAGTGTCAGGAATTGATCTAGGATTTTCCAGAGGAGATAAGAGTAATTTTGTTGCATCTTCTTTCAGTCCCCCCTAAATAAAAGTCAACACCTTAGAAATAAATATCACCATCTCATAAAATTAACTTATTTTATTTGCTGAATTAAAATCAATAGAATAAAAAAAAAGAAACAAATATTTTTTACCTACTACTTTGCTCAAAAATTGCTAGTCTCTAAATTTTGCTAATCTTGGTAAGTGCACCTGTTAGGTGGTATTAGGAACAAATATATGGTAAAATTTGATGGGTAATGTTCACATGAACATTAACCTCTTTTTTAACTCTCTTACCCCTCAATAGAAGATAAAAAAAATGTACATAATGTATTCCAAATTATGTCAATTAAATTTTATATATTATTACCACAGTGTTTAGAGAGCCCTCATCATGTGGGTCGAAGAGAAAATGCCCGATTATTCAGTCTCCGGGTAATACTGGAGAAATCCCAAGAGTACCCCATCACCTGTTATTGACTTTTTGAATACTTCCGACAGCAGTAAAAGGCCTAAATTATATGCTGCTCTATGTCATCTAGTTATTTTTCAAAACCTAGTGTGCTTGAGTAAGATAACAAATGCTGATGCTAAGTAGATTGTTCGAGGACAGTTAAACTTGTCCCATAATAGGAGTTAGGAAGGGTGATGGGCTTGCCTGCCGACTGTTTAATTTGACACTAGAAAAGGTAATTCGTGATTCAGAAATTCAGACTGATGACACCATTTTAGCAGCCTAATGCAAATAACTGGTTTTGTGAATGACATATACCTAGTAGAACAATCCTTTGAGTCCTTTTTAAAGCTTAGCACTGGATGCTAAGGGAATAATCATCAATCAGAAAAAGTACAAGTAAATGAGTATAGAACATTAGATGTTTTTGTTTTAGATTCTAGGAATATTAAATTCATTGTAATGTTTACACATTAACATGTATGTTTAAACACACAAATAGATCTATAAATTTAACTGTTTAGGCTTAAAACTGAAATGATATTGGTTTTTTTTTTTCATTATAATTCAATGCCACATTAACTATCTAAAATGTAGTGATATGATATACTATCTTTATAGAATATAGTAATATTTTATTTAGTTTTTAGTCATACTTGATTTAAAGGTAAAACAAATAATTTTTTTTTATAGATACAAAATGAGTTAGTGGTGACAAAACAGAAATATGAGCATGATCTTCAGGAAAATATGCGATTATTAGAAACAACCAGAGAGGAATTAATGAGTCACAAAACCAAATGTGAAAAATTATCAAAAGAAATTGCAGAATTACAACAAAATGAAAAAAAATCTGCTGAAGAAGGTATTTATGTGTTTTATTTATATTCCATTTAAATATTTAATAAAGCCTTAATTAAAATTAAAATAAAGATTATTATTTAATATATTAATGATCTTTCCTGGGTTCAGAAAAAAATATATTCAGTATTTATTTATTTATTTTATTGATCTTTTATACTCTAAAGCTATTGTTTATTAATCGATTAATTTATATTATATATTTATATCTATTTTCTTCATTAAATTTTCTTTTCCAGTCAGAAGTTTGCAGTCGAAGTTGGAAGTTCTTTCACAGGAATCAACTGAAATCCATAAAAGGCTTGACGATATGAAAAGGGAAACTGAAAAAGAAAAGGCCTTAAAAGAAGATGCCCTCTTGAGGAACGCTCAAGTTTCTCAAGAGATGGATATAGCTAAGGCGGAACTGAGGCACCAGGCTTCGGAACATGAGGAATTGTTCAAGAAAGTTGCCACTCTTGAAATAACTGTCTTGGAAAAAGAACAAGTAATTTATTTTCTTTTAAATATTATTATATGCATCTAAATATTAGTATTTAATAAAACTTCTTTACTTAATTATGGGTAGACTGTTTCAATTTTAACTTATAATTTAGGTTAGTTACCTCAGACAGATAATTTCTTGGTTAACATGTATTAGAAGAGTAGCAATACCGATTGCTAGCATCTTATTCACCTCTATTAAAAAAATTTTAAATAAATTATATGTGTATACTACAATATATAAGTAAAATTTATATATTTATCATGCAAAATATTAATACGAAATCATTTTCTTTTTCAATCGGCATGACAACCTAATACTGGGTCCTGGCCTCCTCAAGCAGCTTCCACCAGTTTATTCGGTTAAGTGCAGCTGCTCTATCCTATACCTTTAGTTATTTTCTCCACTCTATAGGACATAATTTATTTGAATATTAATTCATTGTCTGTTTTAGGTAATTTTAATCGTCTGAAATTAAAATTATATAATCTGGTTCATCATAGCTTTTTAAAATTTATATTATGATTTACTACATGAGTTAACTTACTTGTCTCTCCCTCCATAAGTGTCTTTCCACTTCACTGATTTGATTTCTCAATTAAAAAATGTACTTACTGCTGTTATCTTTTTATCTTGCAATTCAGATAGTTGCCGTTGGTAATTCCATTAATACAGTAGAAACACTTATACATTATTTGTTATTATTATTTATTTGTTTGTTATTGTAATTAAGTCTGTATTAAAAGATAATATTAGAATATTATTAGATAATATTAGTGGGGCATATATAATTAACTGTAAAAAGATGATCCAATTGGCTGGTGTTTATAAAAGTTACACAGAACATCAGAAAAAAACTATTTATTTGTACCGAGATCAATAAATAATTTTTTCTGTTAATTTGTGCACCTTTCATGACCGCCACCCAGACCATCTTCCTACGATTTAAAGATCATTTGTTTATGTTTATAATGTTAACAGATTTTTATTTTGTATTAGTAACTTTTTTTACAATTTGTTTTATTTTTTTACTTCTTAATTTTGACACAAAAAATAAGAACTTTTTACCTGTGGAACCTTGTTTAGTTTTCGATTTGTGTTCTTGAATAAAAATAGCAAAATTAATAGACCAGTTTTAAATTCAACTTGCTGATAAATTAGCCTCATACACTCCATTAAACAAACAACATTTAAAATTAAATATTTAGTACTTACTTATAAATAATTTTTTTTTTAGGAATTAAAGAAGGCCAAAGAAGACTATGCCCAACTGTTAAGTGACATGTCAGCTTTGCAAACTGAAGCTGAAACTAAGCAGGCTGCCGTGGAGGTAGAGGAAAGTTTAAGAGAAAAAATAGCTAATCTTGAACAGCAAGTTGCGGAAAGGAACAAGGTATTATTACTAAAATCAAGTTCATATTTACTAGATTTAATTTTTTGTTATTATATACCATTATTATAATTACAATTATAATCATAAGGAAGCGGGTGGCTTAGTGGTAAGGCACTGTGTTATTAACTCCAAGAATACTGGTTCAAATCCGGCTGTGGCAGATAATTATTGTATGTTTCACTGTAGCAGTGTGTCAACCCTGTGGGTCCATGAGCCCTACAGGGTGGTTCATGAGACACTCAGCCTCATGAAGTGAGTACCCTTAATTGAGTAAAAATCTTGTGGTCCAGTGTGATTATGACCAAATCACCTCCTTCCACAATCGTTGGTCTAGTAATAGTAATTATAAATTACTGCATCCCTGAAACTTAATGGGTTGTAGGGTACAGATTTTCTTTTTTTTTAACTTTTATATAATCCATTACAAAAGACTGATCTACATGACTATTATAAGGCCTATCTGGACATACGGAGTTGAGCTTGGGGCTCCACTAAACCATCAAATTCCTTCCGAATCCAATTCTTACAGTCCAAAATCCTTCATAAAATCCTTAACACTCCTTACTTGGTCACAAATCAAGTCATCCATCATGACCTTCATATCCTATATGTTGCTGATTTGGCCAAAACCAGATACCATTCCTTCCATGTAAAACTTCCCAATCACCCAAATCCACTTGTTTCTAATCTGGCTTCTCCTTCATTACCTAATAATCCTCCTAGGCGTCTGAAAAGAAGATGGCCTCGGGATCTTTTCTTCTAGAAATGTTGTTGGAGTTCTATCAATGGGTAGATTCTCCACATGTTGGTATCATGTCACTATCTCACCTACAGCAAATTTACTTGTTGTATATATGTTATTCAGTTGTAAATAACAATAAATAAATGATTAAAAAAAAACCTTTATATAAAAAAAACTCCTATGGTCTTAATTCAGATAAGATTTCAGCCTTTTGTAACAAATTTCAAGTTTAAAATATCAATTATTTATTGTACTAAAATTGAGAAATGGGAACATTTTTTAATTTATCCTGTAATTTTTTTTTATAATTTATTTATTGATGTGTACAACTGTATTAAATATATATTCAATAAGTAAATATGATAATCATACAATGGCATGATATAGACATGTGGTGAATCTACCCACTGATAGCATATAGCAATTGCGTTTCTGAAGTAGACAATTTCAAGGCCAGGTTAGAAACAAGTGATTTTGGGTTGTTAGGGAGTTTATCATGGAAGTATTGGTGTCTGGTCCTGGCCAAATCGGCAACACATAGAACATTGTGATCCTGATGGATGACTTGATTTGTGAAGAAGTAATGAGAATTAAGGACTTTATCAAAGATTGGATACAAGAGGAATTTGATGTTTTAGTGGAGCTACAAAGCTCAACTCCTTACATCCAGATGGGCTTTATTATGGCCAAATAAATGTGTGTTTTGTAATTAGTTGGAAGTTTAGATCATCTGTCAAGTAAATTTTGTAATCATCTGAATCAACATAATAATCAATGAGCAGTTTCCATCTTTTCAGTCTTGTATGAGGATTACAGATATAGCCCTAGGTAGTGGATTGAGAGCAGTATTATCTGAGGATACTGTAGGACAGGAAGCCATAGGTTAGGACAGAGGGTAAAGAGGATTTGATGGGATAATTGGAATTTATTTTAATCTTCTAGTTTTCAAGAGTTGTGAGGTGGGATTGGAAGGTTTGAGTTACAATGGAAGGTTCGTTAGTCACTAATAACACACATAGGTCATTGGCATTTCTGTAATATTAGATATCATACATATAATATTATTGATTACATTTCAAGTTGTAAGTATTATTATACTTATACTATTAATTATAAATATAATAAAATATTTATTTCTGTTGTGAACTCAGATTCAAAATTTGTCACTATCACAATATCTTCCCTTACTATTTATTTTTATATCATCATCATAGACATTACAACCAAATATAGGTCTTCCCCGTATCAAGAGATTGCTGTCTTGCACAAGGGTCTGCCAAGCTCTTGTTTCCAGAAATTTCTCTACATTGGCTCATTTCTCTACATTTAACCTCAGTTGTGGTCTTCTCTTTATATTTCCTTCTACTTGCCCAAACAAGAGTTTCTTAATGGGTTAGGTTATCCATTCTTGCTATATCCTCAGTCCTTAAGATTTTTCTCTCAAATATTATTAAACTGTCAGCTTCCACACAGGAAGAGGGCCACTGGTGCATAAGTTAGTACTTGCCCAATTAATTTTCAATACAGAGAGATTTGTTCTTTCTCGACAGCGAATGACTTCTGAATGTTTTTGCCAGAAAAACCAACGAATGATCACC
Source organism: Halyomorpha halys (assembly GCF_000696795.3). Classification (NCBI taxonomy): domain Eukaryota; kingdom Metazoa; phylum Arthropoda; class Insecta; order Hemiptera; family Pentatomidae; genus Halyomorpha; species Halyomorpha halys. The sequence continues at coordinate 351,835 of NW_027111032.1, read as the reverse complement.
ATTTGCTGTTGTCATTTGTCTCTGTTCCTCTGTGCCAGATTTATTGTCTATAAACTCTAGAGCAGCGATTAGCAAACTTTTTTAGCCAGGTCACCTTTTTAGAAAAAAAAAAAAATCATGATTGTCCTAATATAAGTTGAATATATAGGAAAAGAAGAAAAACAGTGCAAAGTAAATTCTGGAATGCATTGTATTTTTGCTGTTTTAATTTTCCTTTTAATACTTTGAGAAAGTGGCATTCACTTGCAGCACCTCTGGCATATGCATAATGCACCTAGTTTGGGAACCACTGCACTAGGTCCCTGTGATAAATAAAACTATTTATACTTTCAAATTTGTAACCTCCAAATGTAACTGTGGGTTGTGGTGGCTGCAGAGGGCTGGTAAACATTTTGGTCTTTGCCTTTTTGATTCGTAGACCTATCTTCTGTCCCATTGCCCCTATTACTTGTTCAACTCCCTCTGTTATCTGGCTACCTTATCTATATCATCTGAGTAGACTAGAATTTGACCTGACTTTGTGGCAGTCATACTGTTTTGTATATATGTAAGTGGAAATAAAAATTATCTAAATTAAAATCAACATTGTTTTCTGTTTTGAGCCATGTTGGTTATCAATTATTTCTTTGATGATCTGTTGTCTCAGCTGTGAAATATTAATCTTGAAAGTGAAAACTTGTTTAAGACAATTTTTTTTAAAATAAAAATAATACATATTTATTTTAATTATTTCATGTTCCATTTTGTCTTTCAGAACATCAGAGTGCTTCACCAAAAGCTGAGTGATATGAAGAAAACCTTACAAAGGGAACTCAAATCATCAGATGTAGGTGGCGGAGACCAGCAGATGATAATGAATAACCATAATTCTGGTTACTATAGCGGTAATCAATACAATAGCAACCATCCGACCCCTTTCAGCGGGCAGGGACCTAATGGGGATGAAGAAGTCAACTTCCTTTATTTAAAGCATGTCATCATGAAGTTTCTGACCAGCCGAGAATATGAGGTAGTGGTATCTTGTGATTTTGAACTTAAAATTCAATTTCTTCCCTTCTGGTTGGTTAGGTTAATTCTATACTAAATATACAATAAAACTTCTATATAACATACATCCATGGGGAAGATTATTTTATCCATTATATAGTGGTGTCTGTTTAGAAGGGGTTAATTAGTGGTGTTTGTTTATATTAGATGAAAGTATGGTTTTGATTTTTTTTAACCTTCACTGAATTATGGAGATCAAAAATTAAGAACTAAAATATAATGGTTCTTATTCCATTTATTTTCTCTTCTTGGACGTTTTAGGAATATTGTGCCCTCTCTTCAACTTTTATAATTTAATACTTTTTAAAAACAGCACATCTGTTCAATTTTTAATTATTAATGGAAAAAAAAACAAGTATATTAATGATGAGTAGACTATGGATAGTTGACTATGGATTGATTATATATGAGAAGATGATTAGGGGTGCGATCGATGAAGAACACAATTAAGTAAAAATTTATTTATTAGTGCCAAAGTTTTGGTCAGGATTTCAGGTCTTTATGAGGGCTAAGAACCAAAACTAGATAACAACCATAATGATTTGATAGAATTTCAGAGAAACAAGAAACATAAGAAGATAGCTGGTAAATAAGTAGTATTGAAGAAAATGCATATTATGATATTATAACCAATGCAGAAATTAAGACCTTTATGGGAAACCTGATATAGTTTCTTATATGAAAAAGGTGAGAATAAAATGGATGGGCCTTGTTTATCATAGAAGTGAAAAGGAGAAGAGGCAGGCCTAGACTTTGATGGACAGATGATGTGGAGGAGGACATGAAGTCACTGGGTGTTGGACATTGGAGAGGACTAGAGGACTGTGATGAATGGAGGAAAATCTTAGAGGAGGCCAAAGGCCATAGCGCCGGAAAAAAAAAATATATATAAGAATATTGAAAGGATATATATAATAGAAGTAGGATTACTATAAGAAAATAGTAATATTAAAATTAAGAATGAAAAAAAAATCTTTATTATGATCTTTTTTATTCATTTCTCCATACCTACTGTATTAGTTATGTTCACCAGATCTAATTACTATTATTTATATTATTTACTACTCTTATCTTATATAACTTTATATCTACTTCTTTAGTTTTGTTATTCTCCTTACATGTTTAATTAATCACGTATTCGTTTTTCTTTATATGTTTTATTTTCTTTTTTCATTATTAATTTGAATAGTATTATTTTCCCTTTAATTTACTGTTTCAATATTCTTATAATATTGTTCTAAGCATTTTCGTCAATACTACTTATGCCTTATACCTATATTGTCTGTTATCTTCTTATGGTTCATGTTTTTCTGTAATTCCATTTAATCAACCGTTATGGTTGTTATCTTGTTTTTGTTCTTAGCATTGATGAAGGCCTGAAATTCTGGCACTAATAAATAAGTTGTTACTTATTTATGTTCTTCATTGACTGCAGCCCCAATCATCTTCTATTATCATTCTTCTATATCTATCATCTTAAAATTATAAGAATTAATTTTAAAATTATTAAAGAGTAAAAAGAATTAAAAAATTAGATTTTAAAATTATTTTTACTTATTTAATATATCCCTGTATTATTGGGTGAATTAAAATTATTTGAATATGTAATATGATTTAAATTTACAACAAAAAGACAAATTAAGAGGAGAAAAGGAATGTTAAAAGCTCTAAGTTTAATTTAATTGTACTATTTATAGTTTAATCTAATTTAATGATGTTTCGTTTATTTAGGCCCAACACCTGACTCGAGCGGTTGCTACATTGTTGAAGTTGAGCCCCGAGGAGGAATGTTTATTAAAAGACACTTTAGATTGGAAGATGTCTTGGTTCGGTTCAAAACCTAGATTACAGGACTATTCACATAGCTGATATTCTGCCTATCTTTAGTCGCTAATGATGTAATTAGTGCAGGCTTTAAATTGTTGGACTTCTAAAAAAGTTAACTTGATCCAATATTGGTAGGTTGAGTAAAAGCTATTTTAATTTTTTTTATTTATTTTAGGTGAATCACTTATATTATTATTGTTTTTAACTATCATAAAACTAAAACCTTATTATGATTATGATCAAGTTATTGGATGATAATTATAAAATAGCTAATAATCCATAATGTATATATGTGTATATTATAATATGAAGTTATTTTCTTCGAATGCTTTTTATTGAAAAAAAAAAAAAAATGAGTATGTTATCTTAGTGGTACTTAAGTCATTTTAAAAATTCTTTTTCATGCATTCATCCCTGTTCTATTAATAACTTATATATGAAACAAACTATTTATTCTCGTTAAATTATAAATAAATGATTTATAAACAGCATATATATTTTTTGAATTCTGAAACAGTAATACTAATTAATTATGGTAAAACTACAGTTTACAGTATTACAGAGCAATAGAAGACTCACTAATGTGTATGAGGTACCAAGTTTTAGTACTAACTATGTGGATTTTATCAGAAAGCGACAACTCTCGGTCCTATTGCAGAACATCTCTTAGCCTTTGATTTACTTTAAGCTCTCATAAAGTGAAAGTAATCCTTTTGAGAATAAAATCAGTTGTTAAAGTACTTTGAATATAGTAATTTAACTTTATTATATAGATAAGTGTTTGACTGTATGTGCCGAAATATGAAGAACGTCAGTGGTGTGGTCAAAAAAGAACAAAAATATTTAACAACTATTTATTTGCTGACGATTTGCCCTCTTTGCAGGACTAAAAAAGATACAAAACAACTAAAAATTGACAAGTAGGATACAAAGAAATGAACTAAGGATGAACAATTTTTATATTTTATTATTATTTCTTTTTTTTCACTTATATTTACCTAATTGTATCTTTTATAACACTGATGAAGCCCTGCAAAGTTGGGGGGAACATCGGCAAACAAATAGTTATTAACTATTTTTTGTTTCTTTTTGACCACACCCCATGACCATCTTCTTCATATTGTTATTTAACATTTTCCATAACTAAGTTTATCAAATATCAAACTTAAAAACAGAGAAATGGCGTTAACAATCTATAAAAAGTATAAAGGAATGATTGAGAAGGGAAGCATAAAGTACAATGTAAGTGACTGAATACACAAAAGAGAATAGGCTTGTTTATTCTAGTGACTTAAAAAGTGTATCTAATTGTAGTTTGAAAACATGGTTATGAGTTAAAATCGCCTGCCATATTCAATAGTGGTACCATAATGTTTTAATGCTAATCAAACATTTAAAACTCCTCTAATAACAAGAAGTCCATAAATACAAATATTTAATTCTGTTATGTAGCCGGAGGTTCCCTTTTATTTGCTGGAAAGATATAATAAACTGAAACCAATGAAACGAATTGTTCGGACCACAACAAAGGAGTGAGTGCGCGAAAACTAATCCTAAGTTTAACAAAATTGTAATGAATTAGCTTAGCTTATAAAGTATTCAAAAATTTGTGGCCTAGATTTGAATATCGCATACATGTTATTTTATTTTAAGTATTAAAATTATTATAAATGATGAATTTATTATTCATAAATACTGACATTTTAAAGGTTGAAAGACATTTTAAACTATATATCTTTTATCAGCATCTTAAAAAAATGAAAAATTAAAAAAAAAAATTTATATAATAATAATAGTTTGGTAGCAATAATAAAATATTTTAAATGTATGTTTATGTAATCATTTATTATTTAAAACAAAAATGAAAGTTTGTTCCCCAAAAAATGTTCACTTTTTCCATTCCTCAAATAAACCTACCAATATATTTTTACTACCTCTCCATTTGAAAAAAAAAAAAAAATCACGCAACCTAATATATTTTAATATTAGAATATTATTGTCATATATCTGGTAAATGCTAACTTACCCTAACTTATTTTATATGGTTGTACTGCTAATTATGAATTTATTACTTTTTATAATATATAGTATTGTTAAACAGAGAATATCGAGATATTAAATTGTTAGTGTATTGGCATAGTTGTGCGACAAGTATGATTGTTTGTGTATATGATTTTAAAAATAAACTTTATTAAAGACAGTTGGGTCTAGGGAACCTTAAGCAATATTTATTTGTCTTTCATTTTGGTGTTGTGAACTAATTTATTATTTTATTTTTTTTAGATTGTATAACTCATTTCTGTATAAATAAATCAGTACAGTTATAAAGGCATTTTGAACGTATGATTTGATATAAAAAGTAGGCAAATAATTGTAACTGGAGCCAGTAGACCCACCTGTCGCGTTAAGGGTTAATATTGATTGATTTGATGTAAATTGTCTAGCGAATATGTTAACTCAACATTTAAACATTAGTTACTACTTGTTACGTTATGCTTAAAGAAAGTTTCTTTTTTGTTTTTATATAAATGTGTACTGTATTGATAATTATATGTGTGTATATATACTATTATTTAATAACAACTATCTTTAGGTGTTTTTTCCTGTCTATTTACACATAACGATTGTTGGAAACAAATAAGTGCTCATTACATGTGAAAAGCTTTGGGGAGTTGTAACAAACTCGTTGTATATGTTGAATATTTGTATTGTAATTTATCTGAAATAGTGCCTCTAAATTTTAAAGATGTAAGATTTTGGCTGTATCTGACTAGTCATGGTAAATATTTGTTATTTACTTTTTATTTTCTGCTTAATTTATTAAATGCTTTTATTTTTTTCATTATTGTTATTAAGGTGTATTATTTTGTTATATTTAACATCACTTCATTGCTTTTTTTAATGAAAAATGGTTATTTATTCTTTATCTTATTTTGTTAAGTTTAATCATTTATTTGAATATAATTATTTTGAAAATGTAATGAATTGCTATAAATATATAAATTACTAAAATTTTTATGAAAGTTTGCATGTTTTTGAAGGATTATATTATTTGTATTTTAGAAAACAATCTTCCATTTTTTGCCTTGTTTGCTTTTGCTTTATGCTTCGAAGCAGTTTTTTCTTGTTTAAAAATTTTTGGTTTGCATATTTTTAAGAGGTTGTTTTTTAAATTACTCAAATCCTGGTGTGGTAAATTATGGCAGGAAATGACTGGTATTCATCAGAATGAATTTTGGTTTAACCCTTTTTTTTTGTGTGTTAATTTAACCTTGAAATGGGTCTCATAGATTTGTTAGATGGGTAAACTTATATAGTGCTGACCATACTATTTCTTAAAAATGTTGAAGGATCAAGAATCATTACCTACACCAATACTTCTGCTGAAGCTTTTCATGGAACAGGTTATGTATATATTCTTTGTTAAAGATAGTATTTTTTGGCTTTTAATTGTTTATCATTTTATAAAATCATGAAGAATCTATTTGTACTTTAGATCAGTTGTCAAATAAATACTCTACAAATAAGTATTCAACATCAAAAAGAGACAGGGAATCGAAATAAATTTTAATTAATATTTTATTGCAGAAGTTGAAATGAGGCACAGTAAACTTCAATTAATCAGGCATGATTAAGATTTTGATGATGCTCGATTTTCAAACAATAAAAATATAGTTATGCATGATGAATTGATGGAGTTGCACATTACAAATTCTACATTCATTTACAACATTTTTAATAATATATGAAAATGGTTCGTGTGCCATTAAAAAAGACCTCAAATAGTACAAAACTATTTATTAGGCACTTTTTCCTTATATTACGTACATTGCCATTCAATGATCTTCCAATTTTTAATAATAATTTCAGGAAACTTTAACTGAAAAGCACTATATTAAAAATTATTACAAATTTTAGATGTTTATTGTTTAAATAAATGCATTCTTATAAGATCGAAATCTTTCCTAATGAACTTGGACTGGATGGAGCTCCACTTCCCATTAAAATTTGTTTTAGTGAAATGCAGGTTTATTATTTCTTCTATTTATTATTTTATAAGGTGATTTTTATCTTATCACAATTTTTTTAGCTTTGTGCATATATTATACTCTTCATCATGCACTAGTGTAAGGCACTCAGCATACAGAAAATGCATTGAGAAAATTAACATTAACAATGTCTATATAAAATGATGAAATATATAGTTAATATATTAATATTTCATCAGGTTAAAATCTGTAGTACTTGAGACTTGTAGGATTTTGAAATATTTTACCTTAAAGGAATGTTAGCAACATCATTGAATGATTTAACATTAATTTAAGTACAACTTGAAAACTTACCTGAGAAATAATTTGTTAACATTGTTAGAACTTTAGTATTAGTAACTACAAGGATCACTTTATACATAAATCAAATTTGGTTTAATTAAAGCATTATTTTTTTAGGTTTAGAAATAAATAACAGAAAAGTAATATTATTGTTTAAAGATAATTCTGATTATCTTTCGCCCTCCTTTAACTGAAAGTTAACCTTAGGTAAACAATGCATTAGAACCTAAGAGAGGTTATTTTTCAATTCACACTGAACGGACTTATACATACTTTTGCATTAAAGAATTTAATGACTTAAAATGGACGAAAGTTTTATTATCGTAAATGTATTAAGTTTAAAATGGATTTTAATTGCAGTTACGTGTGGAAATTGGATTTAGGGTCACTGGATTCTTTATTCGCTCTTATCAGGCGATTAAGATGCTCTTTGTTTTTAACGGTCAGTAGCTAGCCATTCGTTGTGCGTTCAGTTAAACCTTTCCTGATAGTTACTTGTCATAGGAAAGTTTCACTATTGATATATTTGTGGAGTGTGTTATGGAGACTGATTAATTATATTTTTGATCGTGTGTGTGTATTCTTTATTTTTTTTAAGTCAAGTTATATTTAAGAATGGATTCGCTAATAAATCCTGATGAATCCGTTGATATCCATAATACGTAAGTATCCTTTTGTTTCTTTAGTTTTTTCCACAGTACGAGTTATTTATATTGGTTTATACAATTGGTGTTTAGATTTATTTTATAGTGCAATAAATGTTACGCAATTCTTTCTTTTATTTTTGGACGGCTAGGGCCAGCACAGTGGACGGTTTAAAAATAAAGCTTCTATTGAATTATGTTAAAAAGCATTCGGATTATGTTATAGACTTTTTAATTCGTACATCAGCTTTTTAATTAAACTATCTTGAGATAACGAATTTTGTATCTTTTGTGTTAATGTGTTTTTGTTATCAAAACATTTGGCTGGTTTTGATAATGTTAACATCTAAAATTATTTGATTTTTGCTTAAACAATGTTCTCAGAGTAAAAGTCATATTTATAACTTACATTAGGTACCTATGGGTGTCATTATTAAGTGTTATTTAAGTACTTTTTTTGCTATCAAGTAATATTATTATGACTATAAACGACGATTTTTTTCTCTACAATGATGTATTCAGTGTATAACGTCTTGTATAAACGAAATATACAAAAGTTTTTAGAGGAGTTATTGCCTTGAGCGATTTATTTATAAAATTGAGAAAATATATCCCCTGACCTTGGGCTCTGAGTTGGATTTTTTGTTTTGTTGGATTTCCAATTATGAAGCCCTTATAATAATAGTTCTGGTGTTCCTGAATTGTAACTTCTTAATTTAAAGTAAAATTTACTAAATATTACAGTTATCTAAGGTTGTATATTCAAAATATTGCGTTATACATTTGTAAACAATGTAGGCACTGGTTTTGTTGACATTTTAGCTATCAATAATTGAAAAAAAAAACTAAGTTAATTCTGCCATTAAATACATTTTTATTTGTTATATTTCTGATGTGGAAATATTGTAGACATCGGTATAGTGATAGTATCACAATAGTTAATGATGCATCTTATTTTATATTTACACTGAAACATTTTCTTAGTTATATTCCTGAATGAAAAAATCTTTTACCATCAATATTATTAGATATTTTTAATCCGTTTTTGTGTATGTTGTGACAATTCGTGGAAAAAGGTTGTGGTGTCTACCCTTTTGACTACACTGCCTACTTTCATGTTATGTTATTGGAAATATAATTTATTCCTTTTCAAAATAATTTTCGATTCTTCCCTGAGTTGCTTTAATAGTGGCATATCTGACTAAAAAAAAGGATTTTATTTTATCTTTGACGTTATTTAAACTTTTTTTTCTTTTCTTGCTATGATTCCCTGATCATTCTGACATATGGGGGAGGTGGGTGGGGTTGTTATCTACAATGGTGTGATAATCTCTTGAGCAAGCGGAAGTGGACAATTTAATGTCATTAAAGAATCTTCACATCAGAAATAATGTTAATTATAGTTATATATATTCCAGTTTAATTTTTTTATTAAGAATGGAATTTTCGTACCGAAACGTAATTGTTTCAAGTCGTCCTATAAATTCCCATAAATATGAAAAAACCCACGTTATCACTTCATATTGGTCTGAAGCAAAACACGAAAGTATTTGTAAGATCTTTCAATTGGTATAAAAGACGCGTTTTTGTTTTTACATATTACTGTTTTTTTTTTAAATAGTACCACATTTGACGAAAAAGTTTTAGTTTTAATTTGATACAGACGTGTTTCAAAGACATTATCGTTGGTATAGAAGTATCTCTCTGTAATAGTCCCACTGTTGACTGTCCCAAAGCTAGTAAAGTTTTCTAAAAGTAACTAAAGCCTTCAGTACAATCTGAAGAAAACTGAAGGCCCTTCGTAGCCGAGTGAGTTAAATCGCTAACTTTAACTGGCTCGTGACAGTGCGGCGCCCGTTGAAATCCGGCTTGGGGGGAGGGACTATTGTAATTTTTTTTATGACCCTCTTGTCATTTATGGCACACGAAGAGGGGGGTTAACTACAGATTACCACCTTATTCTAACTATGATGGGAGGGGAGGGGGGTTCAAGTTTTCATCATTTCGTGGGATCGCCAAATCTAAAAGTCGTGGCTGTCTGTAGCTTAGGCGCAGGTATTTGCAACTTGGGAACTGCAGCGGTGCGGTGCCGGTTCGACTCCGGCCTTGGGGGTCGACTTTTATTTCTGTGGTGGTCCCACGAAATGAAAACTTGACCTTCCACCATGGTATTAGAAAATGGTGGTACCCTGTGGATGACCTCTCCGTACGTCAGAAATGATCAGGAAGTGGATCATAAAAAAATAATATAATAATGATAACATAGTTGATCCCCCAGGCCGAATTCCAACCGGTTCCGCTGCTGTCACTTGCCAGTCAGAGTTAGCGATTTATTGAGATAAAGCAGAGTGAGCTCGGCTACGAAGGACCTTTAATTCTGCTTTATTTTGTTTCTTCAATATCTCATTTTGCTATATTCTAATTTATATAATATACAAGAAATTAATAATTGATAATAATGTCTCCTTTCGAAAAAGACCTTAGTGGATATTATTAGGTTGTGCCATTAAGATATGGTACCAGGTGTCTGCTGTATTATGGTCTCGTTTGATAATATTTACCGAAAACTATTTGTTCAAGATATAATGTTAGCATTAGCGTGATTTCAGAAAATTATATTATTATTTTGGAAGATTTGGTTTCTATTTATTCTTGGTAAAGGTGTTTATTTCCCCAATTCTAGAATATTGTTTCTTAATAATATAAAATTTAGTGGCATTGAACCAGATTTTTTTTTAGTACTCAATCGTGTCCTTGTTAAATAAAAGGCGATATAATTTTGTAATGCGGCTAAGTTTTTCAGGTTTTAATTTGCCTTTCTTTCTTGTTATACTTAGCTTTCCTAAATTTGTGTACTTTTTCTCTTAATTTAAACACTTCAACGTTTGTTTAGAAATCATCGACAAAATATTCTCTTACAAACTCCTCGATTATCCTCGATGAAAAACAAATGATCAGAATGTTTTTCCTTTGTATTGCCGTCACAGTGCTATAAGTCACTAATCTACCATGATAACCTGAGCATATTTATTAATCTATCAGTTATAATTCATTAGTGTTTCTGTAATCGGTATTACGGATGTTGTAGGGCCACTATCCCGTGTTCGCTTCTTAATACTATTTTTAGAAAATTTATGATTAAGTATTGTAGGTTTCATTGGTGATCTAGAACAGCGGTTCCCAAACTTCCGCGGCCCCAAGTTTATGCCAGCGAATACTTCCTCAGAAGTTTACCAGGAAAAAAAAATTAAAAAACAAATATACAGTGCCTGCATTGCCACATTTACTTAAGACCGCTTTTCTTCTTTTTCTAAAGATAGTTGTGCCGACTTTTTTATTTCATTTTTTTAGATCGACAAAGGTGCCGGGAATTTCTTTAGCCCTAGAAGGGTGCCATGTCGAAAATGACTTCGAAACTGCTGATTTGGATGATGACCATGACCACGTTCTCTCTTCTCTAGTTGAAATAGACATGATCGTTAATTTGATTGAATGAATTATTCTTGTATAAAATATTTTTATTATAGTAGTTTTGTAGTTTGTATGTACTTATGCTTCTTCGTGACTAATAGGAATAAACAAAAACAATTTGCTCTACGACGCTTAGACATTTAAATAAACTTTTCGCGTTCCAACAATCACAGTACCAATAATCAAGCTGTTGGACAGTTGCTCCAACCAGAAACAGTAGCTTCAACATCCAAGTTTAGAACTGTTTCTGTCGGTCAAAACAGTCGGGGTATGAACAGTTTTGAATGTTATGGATTAGATATCGTTCCAACATGTGCAGTACACTAACTGAACTTTGTATTACCGAGCAATAAATCAGTAGATTTATTGATGGAAAAAATATACTGTTTGAGAAGTATCGGGAAAGGAGGGAGGGCGTATGCGCGTAGGAAGGTGGGAATCGTTATACTTTTCGTCTGATCAAGACTAATTAACGATACTGCGCCTGTTCACTTAACTACATATACTGCATTTATATCATCCGAAATTATTATTATCATTAATAATGAATGAGTTGATAATTTTCAAACTTTTCTATTTTGATCGTTAGCTATTACTTTTCTCGCTCCCTTTAACCTCTTCCTCTCCTTAAACCAATATCAAGCCTCTGATGAAGGACATTGCCTTCCGTCTACTACAGTACTGGGCTTTTACTATTCACTGCATAGAATACAGTGTAAATAGTCCCGCCAGACTCATATGTAAATTATAGTTTTATTAGGATCTTTAAATTCTTTTGGAGAACCAGGGGTATCAACTGGGAACAGTACAAGATCCAGGAAGAAAAAAAGGCAATTATTTCACTCCAATTTTTGATTACTTGATTTGATTACTTTACTAGTCTAAATTGACGAGTCTGCCAAGTATACGTAGAGGGAATAAAAAATGGCAGTTGTTTCAAACGTTAAAAAAATTAATTTTTCTGTGTATCTTTACAATTACCAACATAAAAAGATAACCTAAGAGAACATTATTTAAAGTAGAGTAAATTTGCTGAAACATTAGCCCTAATAGAGCTATTTACGTCCAATAGTTCTCGAGATATAGCTTTTTAAAAAGCAACATTTATGACGAAATAAATTAACTAAATGTTAATTTCTATTTGTTCGGATAAAATAATTGATTTTTAAAGAAATTTATCTCAGAAACCATTAGACGTTGAGATGTCTGCCAGCACTCAAAATATAGGTAATTTAACTTCCTATAAAGTAGTTAATTACACGTATTTTCGTAGGGGTAGTGGTTTTAATGATAATTCGCTTATGAATATATTTTTATTCAATTTAATTTTATTCCCTCTACTTATGAAGACTCATCAATTTAGACTAGTAATTATACATAGTTTTCATTAAAGCATTTTGGTAAACTTTATTTATTAGATCAACTTATTTACCATTATAATAATATTTATATGTTTATATAGAATATTATGAAATTATTTACATTTTAACATTACTTAATTATCTACTAGTTGGGGTACAGTTACCCCAACTTGTAAGGGTCAGAGCTGACCGCGTACAATGACCGGCCGATTGTGGCGCCACTCCCCTACACATTATCTATCTACACCTAAACGAGTTTCATCGTAATCAACACCTCCCCCCCCCCCAAAAAAAAAAGTTGTTTTTTTTAAATTTAATTTTTATTTAACTTAATATTGGGTCAATCTATACCAAGTGGTCCTATGATAATAGCTTGACCAATTTTTATTTTGTATGCTGATTCCTCCATATTTCTAGAGACCATAACAATAGGAATAACTTTTTCCCCTAGTCTGCCTCCTAATGGCAGCCATTTTTCTAGGTGTATTCGGACCAAGATCAGTAAATGTAAGCATTTGTGGTTTCGCAGATAAACAAGTAATCTTTTAGTGGATAAGCATATTCTTGGCACTAACTTACAATAGAGTTTGCATCCCATCATAACATCTATTCTGAACTCCTTTAAGTGGTGAAGAAGGTCCCAGGAGCCGATCAAAAGATATATTTTTTGTTTTATTAAATTATTGTTTTCTGCCTTTGATCTATATAGATTTCAAGGTCATTATGTACCGATTTTTTTAATATTACCGATAGAAATTAATGAATTTAAATCTATGAAATTTTTGTAAAAAAATATTTTTTAAGGAAACCAAGGTAAATTCCATTGTAACGTCTTTTGAAACCCTTAAATACCAATTTTAAAATAACAGAAATTTCCAAACTTAATTTTTTGATTTCTATGAAAATTCATATATATGTCATTATCTGAAGATGCGCAGATTTCATTTCTAAAACCTTATAAAAAAAAAGTCATAATTTACAGCTGCAAAATTTATACCTAGTTTGTGACATAGTACCTTCACTTTTCATGTAGTGACAACGCAGAAGCACCTATAATTATGGCTTTAAAAAAAAGATGAAAAAAAAATTGTTAAAATGAGGGAGTGAAATATGAATTTTTTGAGTGAGGAAGTAAAAAGATGCTTTTTGGTCGGCAGAGAAAAATTATCATTTAAAACTTGAAACTGTTTAATATTAATGTAAGAATAGATTTATTCACTCTCTCATTATTTGAAATTTTGGGAAAAATGAAGGAATAAGATTTTCAAAGTTTTTATTTATTTCATTTTTTTTTTTAAGTTACTGTAATTCGTTTAAACATGAAAAATATCACGGAATTCAAAGATCTTTAGCATTTCCCATCGAAAACTAAAAGTCTAGGGAAAGAATTATTTTAAAATTCTCCTGTTTTTACGAAGTTAGAAGGCGAAATGGTAATAGACCACAGCTCAGTTTCCCCAAAAAGACTTCCTCTGTAGATCCAAAGCAAGGGACTGATGAGGGTCTAGCTGGCGGTCTAGAGCAATCCAAGAGGCTATCCACTACCATATATCCCACCTCAGCCATCTTGCAATGTTCCTTCTCCTCCAAGCTGGACCCGCAAACATGTTATGTGAGGAAGTGGAGGGTAAACGTCTGGACGTAGTTTTTATTTTATTTCATTTTATTGACTACAAAAAATAATGAGGCATATTTTTTAATGAATTGAAAAAATCAAGTGTGGCTGGAATATGAATTTTTAAAGCACCTTACTAAGGGGGTCGGTCGGACATGGTTAGGGTGTGAAAAAACTTTTTTAATTTTTTATTTACTACTTATAAATCTGTTTTGGAGTTAACATAAAGCCTGCATAGTTGAACAGGAGTGGAGTAGTTATTATTTTTGTTTTTCAAAGACGCGCTCAAGTTAAAGGTTGAAAAGTTAAACCAGACATATGATTTGCACATTTTCAGATGATCACCCTTATAATGACTTTAAAGTAGTAATAATTTAACAATAAATGAAAAACATTATAACTCTCTACAACAGAAATATATTTCGGCTTGTAAAATGCATCTGAGAGTAATATCGGAATGATTCCTGAACAACGAAGAGTTTTGAGGGGGAAACAAACCAATGGAAAAGTACTGGAGTTTAAATTAGAATTCATTCGATTGACTTCTTATAATTTTTTTAATGTATCGTTAGATTTGTAACGAAAATTGATATCCTTGAAATACTTTCTCCAGTTTTTTTGTATCACTTTTATTTCGCCACATCGTTTTTATAATTTTGTTGTTCCTATTTTATCACTTGCTTGTTTACATTTTAATAAAAATATATATATTAAATTGAACGTTTTATGTTATGACGATGGATGATTTTTTTTGCCAAGCGGATGACACTGATATATCACGCCGTAGATTGTGCCATGCGCTGGCGCGACTACTGTATTTATGTATTCTATAATACATAAATATGTACATCCGGTGGAGCCTGAGGGGCTGGGACCGCTAGCGCTGCCGCGGGATGCTGGCCTACTACCCAGATCGATTCATCAGTATATAGCCAGCTCTCTCGGTGGGAGCTACGTTACTCGCGGAGAGCTACTATCAACAGCTTATCACAAGGAATCAATAGCTCGAGTATTCAGTGAAGAGATGACAACCGACCTGAGAGGGAACAGGAGGTTGAGGATTTGTACCTGGTCGAGGCACGTATTGAGCCCTCAGCTGGCCGTCTTCTCCAAGTTGGAGCTGCCCGTCGTCCACAACAGGCCCCTAGTCGTGAGGATCGCCGAGAGGAAGGACAACGCAAAGGCAGGATAGTTCCATGACCGCTCAGGGGATAACTATCGTCGCCATCGTTATTCATCAACTTTTGTGTTTTTTATTTCCGATTATTAGTCAGATCTTGAACTGCCGTCGTATATTTAGAATTAGAGACTCTGTGAGAACTGTCATTGATAACGTGTGTAAGAGAAGAATGGAAAAATATTCGAGAATCAGGGGCGAAACTACGAGGTTTGGGTAAGTAGTCTATTTTCTATTATATTTTGTCTGCCTTAAGTGTGGTCAGTTTATGTGTTCTACCCATGTTAATACTACCTATCGAATACCTAGGCTATATCAAAATAAATTTCGTCTTAAGTATATTGAAAACTACAATAATTATGACTTTTTTGTGGTTTTTATTACTAATTAAAAATTATTTATGATAACAATATTGAATTAATTCTATGGGGCTTAAACGTTTGTCGTTCGTAGCCTCATTGTGCCCAGGTATCGACGAAATTTCTCAATTATTTGGGCTCATTATTGCACCCCCTACCATATTGGAACATATTTGTTCTTTATTTTATTTTCTAAATTGTTATAAAAAACAGAAAGCAACGAATGGAAAACAGAAAGCAGAATTATTTTATTTATTTTTTTAAGTAATCTATTTTAAAATTATAGAAATGAATTGGATTTGTGTTTTGCATGATTAAAAATAATTGTACAAAGGGTCAGCCTAGCCACTGTGGTTGATTTGCGATATTAACTCAGCTTTTATTTTGTGTGTTATCAAAAGCGATAAACCGCTTCATTTTTGCTTTTTTTTTTTTTTTAGCTAACAATCAGTTGTTTTTGTTGTAACCAATCAAGAAAAATTGTTACCCTAGACTCATAAAAAAAAATATCACTGATTACTATTTTTTATTCATGTTATTAACTTGATTTCAAAATTACTTTTTCTTGTAACAGTTAATGATTTAGCAACCACAGTGCATCAGTTACTCATTTATATTCTACTTTCTGTTTTTCAGGATGCTGATGGAGTAGCCCAATGGATGAATGTTTAGTTTATTTAATTCGAAAATATTTTATTCACATTTATCTCTTCTGAAGAATTTTCCATGACAATAACTTATTTAGTTATAATAAAAAGTAAAAACCATGCTATAAGATCCACATGAGAGGTGTGTAAGGATGTGGAGAAGTACATGAAAATGATTTTGGCACTGTAGGCAGTTTCTTAAAAAAAACAAAAAACTTTTTGATTATTCCATTGTTTTTTTGAATTTAAAAATATTAAATGTATACGTGATGAATGACTGTTCAGTTTGAATCTGTTTTATATTTGACAATAAATGAAAGAATTTTTATAATTATTTTCAATAAATGAATACCAAAATATGTTGTTTCTTGGATTTTTCCTTTATCTATTTAATGTAAATAAGTGTTTATTTCAAATTTTAGGTAACAGAATTGTGTAATTTTGAACCTATAATTTTTCAAGTAACAATTAATTGTAGAAATACAATTTTTTTTCATACAGATTTGAAAAAAAATCTTTATTCTGAGATTAACTATCCTTATACGATCAACATACGAATAAAAAAACTAGTTGAACCTATAATTTTTTAAATAATAATTTATATTAAAATAGATTTTTTTTGCGTAGAGATATGAAAAAGAACTTCATTCTGGGATTAATTAAACTTATGATCAAAGCACGAATCAAAAAACAATTTGAAACTATAATTTTTTAAATTATGATTTATTTTAGAAAAAGAATATTAATTTTTTTCCGAAAAAAATTTACGGGAGCTGTTCAACTTTAGGATTGGTGTTGATTCTCACTTCATTGTTTGCAAGAAGTTATACTATTGCAGGGCCTTGTCCATGAATTGTTGACTCCCTTTCAAATATATAAAAACATCCTTCCTTGAATTTAGAAAAAATAATTGAATTTAAAATTTTAATTTTTACCAAAAAGAAATTGAAAGAAGTACTAATGATAGTTCTTAAAATTATTAAAAAATATGGTAAAAAAAAGTAAAAAGCACGGAAGGCTTTTAATTGAATTATTCTCTACAGAATTTATGGGTATTTTCAAAAAATGATTTTTATTAATTGTAAAAAAAATACATAAATAAAGTGTAAGTAAGAGTTTTTTTTTTTAATTTTTATATATACGTTTATAACTATTACATTGCTTCAGGAAACGCCCTTAAACAATTAATTTTTCTTTGCTACTTATTTTATATGAGCTATGTTTTACTTTTGATAGGTGTTAGTATCGGACTATTAGAAGATATTTCATGAATTATGTCGGTTACTAGAACCAGCAATTTTTTTTTTAATATTTATTTATTTTTTTATGAATTCCCTAATCATTCATTGAGACCGTGAACAAGTAAAAAAGAACGGAAGTTGCTGATTTCTCACTAAATGTGACTTATGCGACATGTGACTAACGACAGTCAAGTGGGTAATAAGTGAGTCATCCTCTCTATTGGTGAGATACTCCCTCCATTTTCTGTTTGGAAAAAGGATTTTCTTGTTTTTCATGGAATTATCGATACAGCAACCCGGTCATACATTTTCAAGTAGGAAGTTATTTACTCTTAGAAATCGATTTTAATCAGCGATACTTCACGTTTTACGTTTATACTAACTCATCACCAATTGTTTTACCGTTTTCAGTTTAGTTTATTGTCTTACGTAATGTTTCGATTGTAATATGTAATGTGTACTTATATCGTTTATTGTTATCTATTAGACTTCCGCTGACAATTTAAGGATTTGTTATCTCCTGAATTGGCGGAAGTCCTAATACAGCTGTGGAATGTTACATATGTATTAGTTATTATAACAGTTGAATTTAGCAAAAAAAAAATATTAGTTTCAACAATAGTTAATTTTTGCCCATCACTGTCTACAACTAAGTGCTTAGTGAACCAGGGGCGTACCAAAACTCCACACTACCAAGCAAAAATTATGCTAAGGCCTGGAACATAGAAGGGAACTTTACGTTGAAGTTAATAGGCACACTAATGTAATTATCTGTAAAACCGTTCATTTAATTGAAAATGTGAAGAGAATTGAAGTTATAGTAAATGTTGTTTCCAATAATTTGGAATGTCTACAATGAAAATTCAGTAAGCCGCTCTCAAGAAATTCGTGCTTCTTTCTCTGTTTTGTTCAGACCTATTTCAATTTGAATACTATGGTTCCCAAAATGTATTTACAGTTCTAAAAAGTAAGAAGTGATTATAAAATTGAATTAACCTGGTTAATTTTTCAATTAATGTTTTCTTAGAACAGTTATTAAAAAATCTATTTCTTCTAAGGAAAAGATGAAAATATAAAGTTTAATACAAATACATTATTGTCTGTTATAACGGAGAAAGGTATTTAAAATAAATATATCAGAATGTTCAATGTTTACTACAAAAAAGTGAGTTTGAATTAATAGTAATTAAAAAAATCAATATAAACAACAAAATGTGAGCAAGCTGTGAGTAACTCTCCGGCCAGGAGTGAACACAAGGAAGGCAATGTACTGTTACGATCTTTAAAGGGTAACCTGTTCACTTTACATCAGGATCCCAACAATATTTTGTCTAAGATTCCCTGATCAAATTGCGGTAATGGCTAGTATCCGAAAAATCATAAACTTTGTTTTCTTTCGCAAATGGCTGACGTTAGTGTTACTTCCGTAAACATGAATATTAGCTTATTGGTTAAATATTTTGTAAAAATTATTCCATAAATCAAAACTTATTTCACCATAATTGTAAGATGGTTTGAGTGGTGGCAAAGAAATGAACAAATGAGCAGAAAAATTGTTTACTAGTAACTGACGTTCGCACTACTTAGCATGGCATAAAAAAAAGCACTATTCTTTCATGATTTAACCCTGATTGATTCCAAGTCCTGAAAAGTGGGATCAAACTTCATTTATTATTACTAATGAAAAGCTTTTCTACTTTTTTGTACCTTTCTTGACCCCCTTCAGTACCATCTTCCTGAAATCATCACATACAAGCTACGAGTAATCTTGCAACAATTTATAAACAGAGAAAAAAAAAGTCACATTTTTGAAAAAAAAAAAACTATTATTTGTTGTGTATTCCCAAAATATATTTTCTATTACGGCAAATCTTCCATACAACCCCAGAATGGAAATGTGGCGATTCGTTTCTCGGAGTTACCGTGAAATAAATATTGATTGACCTAGGGGGAATCGAACCCACATCGTTCTGAAGCTAGCACTTTGGGACCCTCGCCAACTTGCTCAGGTCTCGGGTTCTTTTTTTCGGACCTGTTTTTGTTTTCCCCAAAAATTGAACATTTTTTATAACCAAAAATCATAAAGTTGAAATTCGTAATTAGAGCAAGGTAGAAAACATAAATGAGTAAATTTTGTGGCTTTGTGGCTATTAATGCTAACTCTTATTTACCTCATTTATTATTATTTTTTCTTATTTGGAGATTATCGTCCTTATGTCCTCATACCTATAGGAACCAATAGGTTACCAATCTATTCTAGTCTAGATAAAAAGTCAAGATTTATTCCGTGGGCCTGCCACGAAATATAATCAACCTGCTCAGACCGGATTCGAACCGCTTCTGACACGAGAATGCTTGGTTTGTGGCATCAACCCGCTCGACCATCCACTGCCCTTTACATGTCATTTTTCGTTGTAGTTTCAGATATAGTATGGAATTATTTTTCAACTCCTTTAATTAATTTTGTTATAAATATTGCTCGTATTAAGATTTGTATTTTATTGATTTAAAGTACGGTAGTCAATTAAATAATAATATCCTTACTAGCGAAATATAAATTATTACCTTTTTAGTAGTGTTAGTAGAATCCTATTGTACTACCTCGTAGATCTTTAGAAGCATTTGAAAGATTTCCTCTACAAGGTCGACCTTTAAAGTTATTTCGAGTTTTGAAAAAAAAAAAAAAAAAAATTGTGTCCGCATTGCAGCCATAGAATGCCTTCTTTCCTAACCCATGTTCTGTGTTCTCCTAAATATCTCTCCCCAAAATATATTTCTGCTGAATTGTGTTTCCTTCACTGTTGGAATGTACGAGTAGGTCCCCCAGGCCGTGTGTTACTTAGGAATGTGTCTTTATAATTTATAGAGAATATTTTGGTTTCTATCTTAGAGGTTAATACTAAAAGCGATATTATTGTTATAAAATATTTGCTTTATTTATTTTATCCTATCATATGTTTCTTATTATGGCAAGTCCAGGCATGATCATCCTATGCACATCATCTGTCTACTTTTGAACACAATGGACTTGATCATATTTTTAGCACGGGTAAATGGGTATCATCACTTAGTTGAATGTTCAAAGCTAATTGTTTTTAGAATCGATTTATAACAATCGATAGTTTGAACCTTCTAATTCCTGGTCTCATTGTTGTGACAAAAAGCATTTGTTTTGTGAAAAAACGAACTCCACGTTAATGAAGAAATCCTAGAAAAATTTTGAAAGTTGAGAAACTAGGTAAAATTCACAGTTTTAGATATTTTTTTGTCTCTTTTTTTTAACTGAAAAAATATTTTTCTTGTGTCCATGATATCCCATCATATCCATGATATCCTAGTATCCATAAAACCTAGTAACATAGTAGCATAGTACAAAAAATGATTTGAATTTTTATGTAAAGCAATACATTTGGAAGTAGGCACCTTTTTATAAAATTTACATAAAGGGATGTTTTTATGTAAATTTTATATTTTGTTTTGAAATATTGTTTATTTGAGGTAAGTAGGTTAAAACTAAGAAATATGTATTATTTTTTTTTACTTACCGGTTGTCAAGAACATTAGTAATTGCTTGTATTGTTGGTCAAATAGTATTTTTCTTCTATTTGTATCCGTATAATTTTATTTCCTCGATACGAATATTTTTTTTTTAAATGTCTTGTATCGCTTATGTGATAATGATTAATTTTTTTAGTCTCGAAACTACGCATTTAAATTTAATTTTTTTTTTTTCCGGAAAAATCATCCCACTATTATTGTTTTGGCATGACGTCATTTCAGCATACACTTCAGCTTATCTACTCAGCGCCAGTGTTATTTTAATTTTATTTTTGTTTCCTTTCTTATTCAAGCCTGTCGTTCTTGTGCAGTAATTGCAAAAATAGACTCCTCAAAAGTTGTTCAACCAAGTGCCAAAATGCGACAAAACTAGAAACATTTGGTTAAAACTGATTAGAAGGAATCCAAAATTATCGAATCTAAATAATAATTATGTATTTGTGAAGATCTCTTCGATGTATGAATAATGCAAGATACAAATTGTAGGTTCATTTGAGGTTATATTATTAGGTTATTTAAAACAACCTTAAATTAGAACAGTATTAGAAAAATTGTTAGAAACTGAGTATCAGCAATACATAAAGTATTTTTAGTAAATAAATTTTAATTTAGAATATATATATCACAGATGTTTTATTAATTATTAATCAATATAAACTCTGCAGAACCGAAATCTACGTTTGATCCAACAAAAAAAAAATTCGCTAATATTAAAAAATTGATTCTGAGCAAATTTGTATTTCTTGCGTTCATAAAAGTGTATTCCATGTTTGTTTTTGAAAAAAAAAATAATGAAAATTCTTTCTAACGGCAAAATACGTAATAATTTAAAAATAGGTTAACAGTGTAATATTCTAATTTTTTTGAGGATAATTTAATGCTTTATTCTTTATTATTATTAACTTTTTTATCAGTAGTTGGAGGAAGTTTATTATTTTGATTAATTTTCCCTTACCCTATTTTTATTTGTTTTCCTACTCTTGTTATTACTAGTGTAAATAGCTAAATCAGTGCTGTTTCTTTATATCTAAATGACGTCGCATACGAACCTCTATCACAGCTGTTGGCATCTATCCTTTTGTTGGCACACAGATTAAAAACCTTAGTTTGTAAAATTAAAATTAAAAATTAATTCTTTGTCTATATTAATTAAAATATATGATTTGGCTTCTGAATTGGCTGAGAGTAATATTAACATTATTATTGTACTATTTTATTTGTTTTTTTCTCTCAAAAAAGAAATAATTAAACAAAGCCTAATTGATTATTATTGTTATTCATTTTTTTTTTGAAAAACATTATGTTGTTTTCATTTACTGTTTGTTAAAGACAGGTTTAATTGGTTATACTGATGGTATAGGGTTTTAGTACTGATTTGTTCTGTTTCTGATACATTAGTATAATTTTATTTCCCAAAAGGAATTGTTCTATTTAAAATAAGTCACTATTATAATTACTATCGGTTTTCTGTTATATCAAAATTAATTAAACAAAGATGTATAAACATTATATTATCTTCTCATCTACCTATTTGACTTATATTATTTTTGAGATGCTTCGGATCAAATTACTTTTCATATATTCCTAAAAAAAAAAAAAATCATTTCGATTCAGAAAAAAAAATCATATTCGGTGAACGAAATTATTTAATCAATAAGGAACAATCTCCAAACTATGAATCAGTGGCAAGATCTAATATAATTGGAAACATTGCATATTTAATTTTTTTGCCTAGAATAATTCGAAATGTCGGTGTAAATAAAATGAATTTAGTCAGAAAATGAGCGAAATTCATTTTTACCTGGAGCTCATATTTATTTTGCTTATTTAGTAACTCTGCATAGAACAGTAGTTGATTTTATGCTTTTGTAACAACTTTTGATGATCTGAATTAAACGCTTTAATTTAGTATTAGTTTCCTTTAAGTATGGATACTTTTCAAGTATGTTTGGAGGGTTTATTCAGGAAAAATAAACATTCAGATATGAATAAACTTTTATTTTAATACTTGTTGAAGTTTCAGCCTAAGTTGAAGGCCTCCTTATCATTATCCTAAAGGCATCTTCTATGAATACTTTCTACTAATTTTTTCCAATGACATAATATTGACATAGTATTCACGGCAATGACAAGCAGTGGAAATCTACGGTATCCATTTTTTGTGTACTAAATGATACTATGTATTCCATGAAAATTTTATTAGGGGTATTCATGATGTGTTAAATGTAAAAAGTTTTAGCATGCTAAAATGTTATAAATATAGGATTGTAAGTGTCTCAATTTCAAGTTCATGCTATATGTTAAATGCAGATGAGTTCCAAGCGGATATTCTAGACAACTTATTTCATAACCTTCTAATCTTTACGAGATAATAAAATCGCCAATAACTTCATCACATAATCGTTCCTCTACTTCACTTGTTCCTTGTTTCCTCTCCTACTTTTTTCCCATTACTTCGTTATTATTTTTATTCATTTCTTTATTACAGTTTATATACGTCCAAAGCAAAAATAACACAAACCAAGCATGAACTACCAGCAACTGACCTATCAACACAACAAACTATATAGTGTGGAGCTCAGCTGTATGTTGCGTGACGTCATTCTCCATTTAACAGAGGTGTTAAGTCTCTCACCGTGTTAAATGTTGTGTTATTAAATACTAAATAAGGAAATATTTCTCCATTCAACACACTTTAATCTGTTAAACTAAAGGTCATGAATAACCCCTATTGTGAAAAAATCCTTCCAACAACTTCCCCACTATACACATAAGGTTCCTATATCGACGTTTCGAGCCTGCCCCCCGTTCTTCAAGATTATCCCTCTTACTAGTAGTTACATCTTCTTATATATCCATATTTAATACTTTCTCATAAGTTAGTTGTTTTATAGTGTATGCTAGTTTTATATTTACTAGTAAGAAGGATCATCCTAAAGATAGTGAGAGAGCTTTGAAATGTTAATACAGAAACATTATATGTATAGTAAAGAAGTTTTATGAAGGATTTTTTTTACCATAAAACTTACATGGAATGAAAATATAAACAATCCAGTTGAAAAAGTGTCTAACAGTTTTTTTTTTTAATGGAAAATTGAAATTTATCATACATTGTCTTGCGCATTGCCTAATTGCTTAGTCATAATTTACTCTTGGTATTATTTAATTAGCGTTCTATAGCCAATCAATGCTATTAATCTTAAAATAATTTATATCGTTATCAATCCATTGATAATATTGCTATCATAATCCATTTCAATTTTCTATTCTTGAGAAAACATTAAACGTGTTTGTGTGTATAATAAGTTTTTCCTACCGTAGTAGTTGTTGCGGCCTACACCCACTACCGATTTGGAATAAAAGGGCGTCCCTCTCTGAAAATATTCGAAAATTAGGTTAGTTAATTAAGTGCATTTTAAATTACTTTTATTGCATATTTATGCTTGTTAAAACCTTACGCGAACACCCAAACATGAGGAATGATAATAATTTAAAATAAGTAAACATCTTATAAAATAACATGGTTTAAGCCAGAATATTGCTTTTTAACTTTAAAGAAAAAATCATCCAGTATGAAAAATATTATGTAAATTATTAAGTAGTTTGCTATTCGAAAGCAATTGAATGTAATTTGTTTGCTATTTTTGGTTAGAGCTTTTTAAAATAAAAAAAAATATACTTTGTAATAACACAACTTCAGTTGATCCACTTTACTCTCAACACAGTTTGTTTCATTTTTTCAACATTTCGGCCCTTTGGCAACAATGGTTGTTAGCTGTGTTATTGTGATTTGGCAAAAAGAAAAAAATAGTTGTTGATACATTGAGATTATATACTTTAACATTTAACATAGGCAATTGGCCTGTAAGTGCAAAACGTTTTTTAATGAATTGTAACAAATAAATTATTATTTCTTCTTGTGGCCTAAAGGCCGAAACGTTTGAGAATCAAAATAAACTTTGTTGAGAGTAAAGCGGATCAATTGAAGTTGTGTTATTAAAGTTAACCACTCTCAAATAATTAATTAATAAATATATCAAATTAGTAAAATATAAAGTGCTAGATAAAATAATAAGTGAAAAATATTTCCAAAATTATCCCTAGTAAAATATTAATAGAAAAGAAGAAACAATTTGGCAATTTTCAAGACTGAAAGTATAATTTTTAAAATGTAACAAAAAATTTGTAACTATTTTAGAATTAGTGCTTGAAGATGGACTGACCGACCGAAACATTGGGCATAAAGGAGTATTTTATTGATATGAAATTGATAAAAATAATGAATTGAACTAAGAAGGATATTTGTTCGCCCAAAAAGAAAAAAAAATTTTTTTGAATTTTATCAATTAATAAAATAGTTTTGATTTAAATTGTCAGAAAAATGTGTGTAAAGTGGTCTATCGTACATAGATATATTTAGGATATCGCCATCTTAATTCCAATACTAAATTTTTAGTTTTGAGTGAATTTTGAAGTTTATTGATCTATGATAGTTTTAATAATCTCTAAAGTGTTTTAATAATTTGTTATTAAACACTAAAGTGTTCACTTGTCGAAGCCATTTTTGTTTTTTAAAACTACCAATAGATAATAAATACGCCACATTTCAAGGTGCACCCAAAACTTTACTTAAAGATGAAAAATTTACAAACGAAGGTTTATAAGGACTCAATATGTTAGTCGTTTCCTGATTCGACTTGTGTTGTGCATTCTACTCTGACATTTCTCTATTACGGAATAATATTCAACCAATAAGTGACATTTGGCCTTTCTTTTAGTGCAAGAGCCGGGAAGAAAAAAAGGCAGTTATCTCACCCCAATTTTTGATTATTTCAATAAAAACTATGTATAATTACTAGTCAAAATTGATGATATGCCAAGTATAGGTAGAGGGATTAAAAAATGGCGGCTGTTTCAAAACCTTAAAAAAAACATTGATTTTTCATTCGGAGCTCTATATTTTAAAAACTACCAACAACACTAGGGAATCTAAGAGAACATTATTTAAAGAAAAGTAAATTTGCTGAAATATCAGCCCTAAAAGAGCTATTTACGTACAATAGTTCTCTAGATATAGCTTTTTAAAAAGTAAAATTTCTTTAAAGATTAGTTGTTAGTTAATTAATTTTGAGAAATCTATATCTCAGGAACTATGTGACGTACAGATGTCTATTAGCACTTAAATTAAAGCTAGTATAATCGACTATACAGAAGTTTACAACCATTACCTTCGTAGGAATAGTAGTTTTCATGATATTTGCTAAAATAATATAATAAAATAAAAATAATGAATTTATTGTTCTTCGGACAATAAATTTGATTTATGAAAAACTTTATTTCAGAAACCATTGGCCGTACTGATGTCTGCCAGCGCTCAAATTAAAGCTAGTTAAATTTACTAGAAAATAGTTATTTATGTTTATTTTTGTAGAAGTAGTATTTTTTATGATATTTGACAAAATAAACTCACAAAATGTTAATTTCTAGTTGTTTGTATAAAATGTTGGATTTTTGAAAAAATATATATCTCAAGATCCATAAGACGCACATATGTCTGCCAACACTCAAAATAATGGAAATTTAACTTACTATGAAGTAGTTTATGACACTTATCTTCGTAGGAGTAGTAGTTTTTATGATATTCACAAATGAATATAAATTTGGCAAATGAAAATTTGTCGGAACAACTATAAATCAATTTATTTGAGCAACTTTCAAGTAAATTATTACTCCTACGAAGAAAAACATTATAAATTACTTCATAGCTCATCAAACTAGCTTTAATTTGGGTGGTAATAGACATCTGTACGTCAAATGGTTTTTTGAGTTATAAATTTTTCAAAATAAATTCACTAACTACTGATCTTTTAGTACGTCCCATACAACATTTTTATGAAATGTTGCTTTTTAGCTAAAAGCTATATATCGAAAACTATTTAACGTAAATAACTCTATTAGGACTCATATTTTAGAAAATTTATTTTTATTTCAATGACGTTCTCTTAAGTTTTCTTGTGTTGTTCCTACTTTTTGAGATTTAGAGTTCGAATGAAAAAGTTTTTTTTTATCACTTTGAAACAGCCACCATTTTTTATTCCCTCTACCTATACTTGGTAGACTCATCAATTTTGACTATTAATTATACATAGTTTTCATTAAAGTAATCAAAAATTGGGGTGAGATAACTGCCTTTTTTCTCCTCTAGGACTCTTATACTATTTCCTGTCCTCTTCAAATTCTGATATGTGAGGGATATTTCTTTCTGGGATTTCCTGATGAATCAAATTCCCCTTTTGCTACTTTTATATATAACTCTACTTAAAATTACCTTTGTTGACTTTGGTGGGATATATAGAGAGGCAACCGGGCGCGCCTCTCTACCAGCTGAAGTTGTACAGGAAGGCGAAGGTGGATGCGAAAAATAGGAACAGGACCCTGTGCCAGGAAACAATGACATGTAATCTGGGCTGAAAATATCTCCTCTCCTGACGTAGGTAGCTAGCAGGGCTCGATGGAATGAATGAATCAGGGGTTTGGATCGCTTTGTTCCATCAGCAGAAAAAACATTGCATTCCTGCTACTCAATTAATAGCCACAATTGCAGAAAATTTTGCAATCGCTCTGCAGAATTCAACTAATATTGTAAATTTTTTTCTTTCACGATCTAATTTTTACTTACAAATAAATATATACATATGTATGAAAATGAAATTTGTAATATCTGTACTATTTTTTTTTAAACTAAGTTCAAATAAAAAAAAAAATGTTGCCAAGTACATAGGTTAGTATAGTATATTTTATACTAACCTCTTAACTTCCTGTAATATCGTAAAATATTATTGTGGATAGTATATTACTCTAAGGAAGATCGTGATACACGTGTATATAGTATACTCTTATATCTATATAGTGTGGAATCCGTAGCTCAGTGGTAAGGAATTATGCTTTTAACTCCAAGAACCCAGGTTCGAATCAGTCTGTTGCAGATAACTATATAAGTGACTGGTGTTGACGAGATATAGATAGGTTGTATCTTCTGGTGTAGTGACGTGTATGTGGATGGTTGTTGTCAACCCATCTAGATCTCATCAACATCAACCTTATTCACACCCTCACCGCACAACCCTGCAACTCTACAAGCCCTTTCTCATCCGAATTCTTCAACTCAGCTCCCTGCTTCTCTTCAGACTTCTATTCAACTCAACCTGTTACTTCTGATAGTTTTTGATACTACGTACATATCTTCTTACCTACATACTATATTTCATCTTTCACTGCTATCAATCTGCTGTCTAATTCCTTGGTTATCAATCAACTGTTTTGTATTATTCAATTCAATATTTTGTATAATTCTAAATTTGTTAGTATTTTCTTTTCTATTTAAGTTATTTCTTTTCAATTTTATGTTTCTCTAAATGATGATTGTTATCTCTTTTTGTTCTATAGCCCTGATGAAGACTTGAAACTCAGGTCGAAACGTCAGCATGAACTTATAATTTTTTGTCTATTTATGTTCTTTTTGGTGACCGCACCCCCTGACCATCTTTTGCAATTATTAATCTACGGCCAACTATCTACCCCTCAAAACTTTTTAGCAACTATTTGTTTTGCTATAGATAGCTCTAAACTTGAACAGTCCTGATGAAATTCTACAAAGTGGGGTGAAATTGTTTATGAAAATAAATAGTTGTAATCTATATCTGTTTCTCTTTGGACCGCGCCCCCGACTATCTTCTTCATAATGTGAAATTATACGGTTAATTGTTTATATATATAATGTAATGTACTTTAATTTGTTTTATTACAGTAGTTTTTTATAGGATCTACCTTTTAGGGCTTAATATCGCAAAATTAATTTAAACTCAATCAAAGGATTGCATAGTTGAGGAGTTTTCCTAGTTAATATGGATAACACAGTTGTGTTAAGTAAATTTGGGCTAACTTTACGATAAATACAATTAAAGGTTCTTTCATGTATGAAAGTTACAACTTTTCAGTCATTTTTCTTTATTAAACAGATTTATAATTTATACGTGCTCTTGTTTGCTAAATAATTTTAAACTCCGTCATGCGCAAGCATGTGGATGAGTTATTTGAGTTGGCTGTTACAAGTTGGCCTGAATTTGTCGTCGACCCGTCGTTGGTTGTCGTTTATTGGGTAGAAATCAAAGGCCGCTTGTGCTGCATTTTCATATCGTTTGTTGCTTGTTGCAAGCATTTGTACAATTCTTGGTATGGTAATGGTGTAGATCCAGCATTATACCTATATCTCTTAAATTTAAGTATAAGTATTTATCTTAAACCTAAAATACAATGATTAAATAGAAACATCGCAAATTATAACATTATATTATTTCTTGATATAACATTATATTATTGATTTTTTTAATAGGTAATAATTATTTGAGAACAATTTATATTTTTCTTCTATCTTTAAAATTGGTCAACATATGAGTTTATGAATATCACGATTTTCCTACATTTTAAAACCTTATGAAGAGTGATAGTATCTAGGTCCGAGAATCATCATGGGTTCACCAGTAACTTTGTACCAAATCTAAAACAAAATCGGACTATACTTCTTCCATCATTTCCTTAATTAGTTATTTTATTTATGTATATTATTTTATTCTCTCTTAAAAAATTATTATTGTGTCTATTTTACCTTTGTCCTGTGGAACATTGAACCTGTTATAAAGTTTGGCCCTCCGTGGACTGCCTTCCAAAGTATCGGAATCCCCTGAAATCTCCTTTGACCACCGATGTGATCAAATATTTTCCGGACCAGTGAGTCAACTGTATGGAGTCAGTGTGTCTGCAAAAAAATTCATGGACTGAACGTAATCTGCCTTGCTGAGGCTGCCTCTAGCTATCACTTTCTTTAATGTATATAATTACTCCCTCTATCGAGGGCTTATCAAGCGGACCGAGGGCTGCCGTGCAAATTTTATTTAGAGTGCTTAATAATAGTAGGTTTGTACCGACATGAAGTTAAAACTATCACCAAACTGACTTTTTGTGTTATAGTTACGTAAATCATGCAGAAAAAAATGGAATACAACAGGGTAGTTCATCAGCTTTATATAGATTTCCAAAAGGCTTACGATTCTATTGACCGCCAGAAGCAGTATAATATTCTGATTGAACAGGGAATACCAAAGAAGTTAGTAATTCTCGTACGGATGCACATCAAACGTATAAGGTACGAATCGGTAATCATTATTCTGAGAAATTCCAGGTCAGATCGGGTTTAAAACAAGGTGATTCTTTATCACCCATCTTATTTAATCTATCACTGGAATACGTCATTAAAAGTGTGATGAATACCGAAAAGAGTTCTATATAACTAAATACAATAACCACGCTAATAAACTCCAGCAAGGAACTAGGTCTTGAAATAAATACGGATAAAACAAAATATATGGTTAGCAGTAGAAACGCGAGTAATTTCGGTGATATAGATATAGGAGGAAATACGTCTGAACAGGTAGATAAGTTTAAGTATTTAGATTCTACGGTAACTAGAAAAAACGAAATTTATGAGGAAATATAAGCTAGGTTGAAGGCGGGAAATGCTTGTTATTTTTTAATTTCGAAACTGCTTACCTCGCGCCTCCTATCGAAAAACTTAAAAATTAGAATTTACAAAACCATCATCCTTCCCACTGTTCTTTATGGATGTGAGGCGTGGCCTCTTACACTAAGGGATGAACAGCGCCTTAGGGTTTTCGAAAATAAATTATTACGCAAAATATTCGGACCGAAAAAGGATGAATTAACGGGAGAATTTAGAATTTTACACAACGCTGAATTAAGGGACCTACACCCGGTAAATATAATTCAAGTTATAGCATTACCGTGTATAAGATGGGCATGTAAAGTTGTAGGGCTTAATAACGAGCGGATCCCTAAAATGGTAATAAACACTGAACCAACGGGTAAACGTCCGAGGGGTGGACCGAAGCGTAGATGGGAGGATTGTGTTAAAACGGATTTGGTGGAATTGGGTTTGAAGGGGGAAGACTGGAGGGATGTATGCGGAGAGCGTTTGGGGGTATCGGCGTCGAGCCTTCGGGTTCGTTAAGCCTTTGTTATATATATATATTTTATGTATTTAAACGAGTATGACGCTTACAATTTTTACGTTTGCTCTAAATGATTTAGATTTTATAATGTATAGAAATATTAATCAGTTACAAAATTATTTATTAGTTTTTAATCATTGTCGATTGTGTGCTTGTTCTGGATTGTCTCAATTCTTAAGCCAATTGTCACCATTCAAATAAATTTGAGAAAAAAACATAAAGAAATTAAATTTTCAGAAATTAAAAAAAAACTGTATAATCATTCATTATCGACGTAAGACACTATAAAGCACTTCCTTGGCCTATTCAACTGCCCTTCCCCAGACCTCCCTGTCAATAGCTCGCCTGTTGGAGAGTCATCAGAAACTCAGAGACGCTGCCCTTCCATCTTTCCCTCGGTCTTCCACGAGACCTTACTCCGTCAGGATTTCCTTAATGCAGTCTCATGACTCATTCTCACCACCCATTCTATTTACTTTTTCCAGGCATCTAATTCTTTCCACACAAATTGGGAAACACTCCGAACTTTATAAAGTGCATAGAGCTCATTGTTTTCTACTGGTCCATAAATACGTATTAAGATCTTCCTCTTTAGCCTGTCAAAACGTTTAGCTGGTGCTTTACACAAATTTTAGCCGATATAGGCATTAATAGAGTATTGTCAACTAGGGTAATCAAAATTTCGAGATGGATTGCATTTATACAAATGGTGCCCTGCACTAAATTTCTGAACTCGAGTACTTTTTTATTCTCTGGTTATGGATTATGACTGATTAGTCGAAAATTTGGTGAATATGTTTTTTGAACATTTTATTCTGTTTAAGACCCCACCATTGATGATTGGTTAAAAAATAAATTAAATTGATATTACATTGTTTATTTGGATCATAATGTTTTAATGATAGAGTATAATCCCGTTACGTCTGGAAAGCTAATTAGTAGTCATAAAAATAGGGTTATATGTTCTAATAATGTTTAACATTTTTTTTAACTCGTTGATTTTTCGTTTCTTTTACTTGTTATTATGTTCAAATAAATTAACATTTCGAAGTATTTGTTCAGATATGTGATCATTATTGATCTGATAATTAAAAAACCTTGATTTCACAATACTTAGAGAAAATACCACCAATAGCCATGGATCATATTAGATATTTAAAGGACTCCTTCAAAATTCTCATCCGCTTCAAACTTTTTAGAAATAAAAGATTAGTTCAGAAAAACATGTCTTTATTATAAAAACATTAAAATACATTCTACTGCTATCTAGTTTAAGCTAGGTGACGAAGCTAAGTTAACAAGAGAAAAGACCATAGTTAGTTAGTCCTGGCCTGTGCCTCATCACATACATTTTGTATAACAAGTAAAAAAAAAAAACTTTTAGCCTCATGGCTGTTAGTTTTAATTATCGCCTATGTTTGTTTATATTTATGATATATTTTTTCCCTTTTTATTATATACTTTATTTTTCCTATAATTCATATATGTTATCGAATTGTATCTTATAAGCCTCCCCGAGATGATGGAGCACGTTCGTAAAATCAATAAACTGCTCTCTCACAGAGTTGCTGTGAGAGAGAAGGAATCAAGAAAAAATACTTAGTGTGTTGCGATTCAAAGTCCCTAAGTATTGAATAGATTGGTGGGTAGGCTCGTGTTCAATTTATTCCAATTTTTTTTTTTTAATAATTTATTTATTTTTATTTACAACAGTATACATATAAACATATCAAGTAAATTTGCTGTAAGTGATATTATGACATGATACAAACATGTGGAGAATCTACCCATTGGTAGAACTCCAATCGCAATTTTAAGGCGAGAAAATAGGAAAATTTAGAACAACTTATTTTAATTTTTCTCTTATCAAAATACACATTTAGACTTCTTGAGATGGGAATAATTTGCTAAGCTGACCAAGAATACGACTGCAAAACAAAAGTATAACGAAGTTGTAAACATGCATTTGCAATCGGGAGGAATTGGGTCTCGATTTTTTCCGACTCGAACTTTTTTTTTCTTTGTTAGTTATTAATAATTTTTTTAAAAATATTTTGTATTTATCCATTATTTATTACTGCCAATCATGAGAACTGGTTATTTATTTCAAATAAAAACAATTATTATTTTTCAAACATTCGTCATTTATACCATATAAAACTATTTCAGTGAAGAAGGAACATTCAATGGTAGATTGATATACTGAGTTTGAAACTTGAATTTATTAATTTTATTTGTGGAAATAAAGGAATAGCTAAGGCGCTGTATTACTAACCCTTGAGGATATATTCGAATCCGGTGTTGCATGTCATCGTTTATTCTGTTAGTTTACCAGTGTGTTAATCGGTTTAGTTGCCCTCCTGGGGTACACCCAGTCTCTATAAAGTACTAGTACTGGTAATGGTGGGGGTAAGAAGTGGGCCTATTGGTTCTTTTGCCATCCCCAAGACAAACCAATGGAATGACTCTTTATGTATCTTATTCCTCTATATCGAACCTTTTCGTCTTTCTAATGAAATTCATAAGGGACTCCCAATCTATAGAGGAAGCCTCATTTCCTTTAATTCTATCAGGGCCTAATAGCCTGTATCTTAATGACCCACACCTACCACAATCTGCTATGTAATGTAAGGCAGTCTCTGGGGCCTTTCCGCATAAGCAGCAGGTTTCATTATGAACTACTCCACAAATCCTAAGATGTCTTTTAAGTCTGCAGTAACCTTCAGGACTCCTATTAATAATCGGAGTTCGTTTCTGTTAAGGCCTAGCAGCCACTTAGCTTTAGAAGTAGAGGGTTTAGTTATTAAAATCTTGGCCTGTCTCAGCCCTATACAGTCCCTTCACTCCTTACCTGCTTTCTTCCATGTCCAATCAAGAACTACTTTCCTCTGATGCCTTTTAAAGATGCCAAGGAATGGTTCTGGTCCTATAGGAGGGTGCTCAGCCCCGTTTCTAGCATGCTTCATCTTTTTCATTACCTGTGATTCCCTTGTGCCCTGGGATCCACACAAGCTGAAGCTTCCTTAAGCGCACTAGTGATTCTAAGGCTTGTTTACACTCTCTTACCAAATTAGAGATGATAGGTGACTCCAAGGCTTGAAGGGCAGACAGACTATCTGAAAAGATGGTGATGCCAGTCCTTTCACAGCTAGTGACTTCAGGTCATAAAGCTGATGATAAGATGGCAACACCTCTGTCTGAAAGACAGTCTAGTGCTCGCCAAGTGGGAAGCTTAGTTCTATGCCTAATTCTTCTATGTAAACC
Organism: Halyomorpha halys; assembly: GCF_000696795.3. Classification (NCBI taxonomy): domain Eukaryota; kingdom Metazoa; phylum Arthropoda; class Insecta; order Hemiptera; family Pentatomidae; genus Halyomorpha; species Halyomorpha halys. The sequence continues at coordinate 317,208 of NW_027111032.1, read as the reverse complement.
CCTGCTCCTGTTAGTCCTGTCGAATCCATTCTCAGTGAAACAGGGCAGATACTCTCCTGGGGTTTCCACTAAACCCTGTACCCAATCCTCTAACTTTGGGTGTAAGTAACTAATCCTCTATAAAGTAAATACTTAGTTGTGGAAAAATGATCTTGTGCTTAATCATGAACAAATCACCTCCTTGTACAACTGTTCTTCAAAGGAAACAGTATTCATTTTTAAAAATTAAATTAACTATTATTAATTATTAAATGTTATTCATTGTTGAGAAAATAAAAAAAATGTGAAATATCGATTTAATAAAGTTGCACTTCTGGTCAGTCGATTTTATCGAAAAATTTGCTGTGACATTATAGGCATGTATTTACGTTAAATATGTTATATCAGTCTTGTACTACTTTTCGTTATTGAGCTTGGATGTATTGGATGTCTTGAATGAATGAGCGTGTATTTACGTCGAAAACGCGAATTAAAAATTTTTCACTATCGCAATACTTCCCTTGTTATGTATTCCATTATATATGTAAGTGAAAGGAAAAAGACAAATGCTCTTATTTTATTCCGGAGAAGTTTACAGTCATTGTGGTTAGGACCTTTTCAGGGGAAGCCCTTTATTTAACTTATCATAAATGTTTGTTATTTAATAACTGCATTAATGAATTAAATTTCATGTTAAAATATTTTTTCATTTTCAATTATTTACTTCTTGATTTTTTTTCTTTTCCTGTCTAAAAATGGCTGCACAAATTTTACGCCTAGCTCTCCTCCATCCGGCTAATTCGTCCCTGGAATCCTACTATTAATACACTGCTACTTTATGCAACAACGTCATTGCTTGCGCTCATTTCGCAAGACATTTTATATCACATTGGCAGTGTCACATTCCTCGCCTGATGCAGCTATGTGCATAAAATGCATGCTTGCTTTTTATATTTCCGGAGGTAATCAAATATGTCATTTAGGATTTGACTATTTTTATGGCAACAGTTATTCCTATAGTTTCCAGACAATATATTCTCGAAACAATGGACTGTGGACTGCCTGGAAGCACTCTCGGAGACCTATGATAGAAATTGATTCAACATTTGTAATGGCACTACTGGTTCACAAATGGTTTGTCATACTTTGGGAACCATTCATCCAATTGTATAAGATGTAATAAGGAATGACGGGAAACTTCTGGTTGTGGCTAAATCAATTTAAGGCTGTCATACTAAAATTAAGATTGTCTTAGATGATTGCCGGATCGGCAGAAACGTTGGATATGTAATTAATAAAGAAGGTTGAGGCAATTTGGATAATTTTTGTTATTATTAATAATTTGTTACTTATATTTTAGAGTTTTAGAACCGCCAGAAATTCTTTTCTGTTTTAAGTATGGTCAATTTTTTAAAAATTATATGCAGATGTTTGTTTTATGAAATGGGTTACGTGAAGGGGGACTCCTGTACTAGAATAATAAACAATAATGACACAAATACACTGATAGACGAATTACCTAATCATCTTGAACATCCAAAAAACGAGTAACTAAATCAAAATTTTTTTGGTCTTCGGGGCCTTTGATCTGTAGAACATTTCAACTGATCACAGTCGCTTGTGTGTGATGTTTCATACAATGAGTAGCGAAACGCCTATGCCTCCTAGTCTTTCTTACTTTTTTTTATATATAGGATTCAAAATAGGTATTTCTCCTATTATTGCATTATTTCTTATTTATTAACACTGAGCTGTATTTCAGGTAGAATAATAGAAAGCTTCCAGGTATCCACTGATACCTTTGGAACCTTTCTATTATTCTCAACTTTTACTATGGCCTATTTTGAAAGGATATTTGTCAGGCAGTATCTTATGTTAATATTCGGTTTTCTGTTGATACTCCGGATATCAATTAGGTTATAACGTTGGTTATTTTGTGGAACATGTCAATGCTTTATTGTTAATGAAATTTGTGCTGCTCTGCTTCTATTTTTTCACATGCAAAAATGTTTATGACTTCCCTATAGGAGCACATCGCTTACTCTTGAGGCTATAAATTCTCCAAAATGCCAAATAAAAATCATAATAGCACCCCTTAATAAAAAATAAATAAATAAATAATGACTGATATTTAACTTGTCTATTATCCTCTGACCTTCTCAGAAGCTATAACGCTGTAGCATTAGGATGATAGGAGACAAGTTGTTTGCTTCTGGCAGTCTAGCCTCAGAGGTCTAAGGTGTATCCAGCGAGGTAGTATGATTTAATGAAGAGGTAGAAATAGCCCAGGCCGACAAAGGCCTCCTGGAAGCTGGCCAGTCACAAGTTTCCGGGCCTGCAGTCCGTCAAAGTATCAGCCCCCACACTTCCGCCTCATATTTATGTTTAAATAAAGCAACTGTTTCTTTTCTATGCCGTATTAAAATTATGAAGTTACTCCAACAACGAAACAATCACTACAAAGGAATGAAGTATTTTTTAATAGTAACATTATTCATTTCAAAACTTTCCTTACTATAGGTGGGGTGCCTTTTTATTTCCCTCTATATTTAGAATTATAAAGGGTTCGCTCGTAAAACTGGGCTACTGACGAAATTAAAACTTTTATAATCTTAAAATAATTTTTATTTTCAATTATTTGTCTTCAACCACAAATCACCATATAACTCATTGTCAATATTTTTCTTTTAAGAAGATAAATTACTTTCAAAGATTTTTTTCAACTATTTATGAAATGAACCCTAAAAAACCCATGATACCAATGAATATGTCCGAAAACGTCATGAAATTGATAAATGAAAGATGGCAAAAGTCGTTGAATATATGTAATGTTCTTAAATTGTAAAATTAATTAATATTATGTTTACTCACATATTCACAACACACAAAAAACATGTTTATTTAAATACTGATTAACTTAATTTCTTAGTATCTAATAACCAACTACAAATAACTATATTAAATAACTTAAGTCCTGTACTTTCTTATGTTTACTATATCTACGCTATTCTAATATATACTTATTCCTTACATGGATAACTTATGGTCTAACCTGAAATAAAAATACACAAAATAGTTTATACCTGACAAAAGTGGGCAATGACGCGTACGAATTTGCACTCCGTTCGGACGTGGCAGAGAGTGAGAGAAAGCACTTCCTAATTCACAGTTTTGCATTTAATCTCAGCACACAGACATCCACTACACATCAAACTCAGCACCAAGTCCATTAATTAAATCATTAATAACATGATTTTTTCTTCCTACGCACGCGCCACCACTAATTTTTCGGTCTAGTCCATTATATATATTTATATATTAAATTGTTAAATTACCAATTTCACTTAACATATATTTGAGCTGTTCAGTTGAAAGTGTAACTCCATAAAATCATTCCTAGTTGTTCTTTGTTTTTGGCTTAAAACGCAATGGTTATCTGTGCCGATGTCATTTCTAGTATTCTCAACATTGATTCTCTATCAATCCAGCATTAAATGAATGGTTAATACCATAATGTAAACTGTTTGTTTTTTTTGCATGTCTGCGATATTTTGGCAAAAGAAAAAAAATTAAAATTTTGCAACGAGAAATATTTTGAGTACTTTCTCAATACTGTTCGTCAACATATCAACTTAAAAGCTTGTTTCTAAATTAGTACGGGAAAAATTACGACAATGTATAATAGGGGGTTTCATGACCTAATGAAGAAATATTTCCTTCCTTTCCCATGTTTAAAACGATATAACATATAACATGGTTGAGAGTCTGTTAAATGGAGAATGACGTCACGCGAAAGTCAAACTGAGCTCGTTACCATTTTGTTTGTTGTCGTGTTAGGTTACTTCCTCGTAGTTTGTATTTGTATTGTTTTGAATGTTTTTATAACTAATAATGCAGTTTATGATCATAACAATAATGTAATGACAGTTGTCAATTAGCTCATCTTGATTCTCTTTCTCTCAAGTTAGAAGATCAACAAGGCATTCAGTAGCTAAACTTTCACTTAATTTAAGCATGTTGTAATAAATTACATTAATAAAAACTTAGATTTAAACAATAACATGAAGTTATGGTAGGAATGATTATAAAACAAGTTACTCAGAAAATCAACTTGGAGCTCTTATGCATTTAACGTAGATTTAAATAGGTTATTCACAATCCTATATTTATAACATTTAACATGGTAAAACATTTTACATTTAGCCCAGCATTATGAATACCCCTGTTGTGATAATGAATTGTGAGGCTGTGATACTAAAATTAAGATTGCCGAATTGCTGAAACGTTGGACATGTGATTAATAAAGAAGAGTGAGACAATTGGGATAATTTTTGTTATTATTAATAATTTGTTACTTTATTAGATTTTAGAGTTTTAGGACCGCCAGAAATTCTTAAGTTAGAAGACCAACAAGGCACTCAGTAGCCAAACTTTCACACAACTTCCACTTTTCACTCAATTTTAGCATTTTGTAATAAATTGCGTTAATCAATACTTAGAAGTAAAAAATAACATGAAGTTTTCGAAGGAGAGGTTATAAAACTAGTTGCTCAGAAAATCCGCTAGGAGCTCTTATGCATTTAACATGTAACATTTTTTTCTTTCTCACTCTGCTAAATTTTATTATTTTAAACATTATATGTATACATATTATGTACAAAAGTCCATTCTTTGCCTGAAGGCCATTTTAAGAAGGGAGGTTCTGAGATCCTCTGTGTACAGGGGAGCACTGTGGCGCTTTGTAACATTTAACATGGAAAAATATTTTTCATTTAACAGAAAATTATAAATACCTCGAGTATAGAAATATCTGTTTTAAAATGAACGATGATTAATTTCAAATCAAAATAGGTGGTAAGTGAAATTAGTATGGTTTTAATAATTTCATATTCCTAAATAATTTATTAATTATTTTTAGTTAATAATAAATATTTATTTATGATTATTAATTAAAACTAGTCCTTTATCTATTCACTTATCTCAAGTTTAACGAAAACGACTTTTTTTTAAACGGTTGTTGCGTTTCGTTTTAACGTCGTCAAAAATTTTCAAAGTATGAGCTGTTTTTAGATATGATATATTTAATGCTCTGCTGAAATTCTATTTAAATATTTTTACTCGGTATAAAATTGATGTAAATAACCATTTTTCTTAAAATACGCGTGCCCTTCAAATTTCGTCTGTTTATTTATTTTTCTTGTAAAATATTTCCGGGTGGATGAAATTTGTTTTGTTTTTTTCACTTGGTCGATATAAATTTTCAGTAGAGTGGCTCTATTCCTGGATTGTTTCCAATCTGTGCCCCATTAGCCTCATCTCAGTCTTGTTAGTAAGTTCTCTTGGGAAACCATCTCCTGGTTTGATCCAAACCAGATTCAGTACATTTTTTTTTTCAGTAATTTTCTTCTTCCTCTTATATAGGATGAGGAAGTATTAGTTCAAGAGCCCAAGAGAAGAAAAAAGGCAGTTATCTCACCCCAATTTTTGATTACTTTAATGAAAACTATTTATAATTAGTAGTTAAAATTGATGAGTCTGCCAAGTATAGGTAGGGGGAATAAAAAATGGCGGCTGTTCCAAAGCGATAAAAAAACTAATTTTTCATTCGGAGCTCTATATCTTAAAAAGTAAGAACACAAGAAAACCTAAGAGAACATCATTAAAGGAAGAGTAAAATTGCTAAAGTATGAGCCCTCATTTCATTAAAAGGTTGTATTGGATATATTGAAAGATCAGTAGTTATTGAATGTATTTTGAAAAATCTATATCTCAAAAACCATTCGACGTACAGATGTCTATTAGCACTCAAATTAAAGCTAGTTTAATCAGCTTTAAAGTAATTTATTATGTTTTTCATCGTAAGAGTAATAGTTTACATTAAATTTGCTAAAATAAATTGATTTATAGTTGTTCGGACCAATTTTTATTTGCCAAATTCATATTCATATGTGAATATCATAAAAACTACTACCCATACGAAGATAAGTGTCATAAACTACTTTATAGTAAGTTAAATTTACTTTATTTTGAGTGTTGGCAGACATATGTGCGTCTTATGGATCTAGAGATATATGTTGTCTGCACAACTATAAATCAATTTAATTAATAATATTATGAAAACTACCATTCCTACGATGGTAAAGGTTATAAACTTCTTTTTAGTCCATTAAACTAGCTTATAAATTAACTAGCTACTAATCTTTCAGTTGATTTAAGAAATTTTGCTTTTTAAAAGGCTATATCTCGAGAACTATAAGACATAAATAGCTCTTTTAGGGCTAATATTTCAGCAAATTTACTCTTTAAATAATATTCTCTTAGATTTTCTAGTGGTGTTGGTAGTTTTTAAGATATAGGGCTCCGAATGAAAAATTAGTGTTTTTTTAAGGTTTTTAAACAGCCGCCATTTTTTATTCCCCCTACCTATACTTGGCAGACTCATCAATTTTGATTAGTAATTATACCTAGTTTTCATTAAAGTAATCAAAAATTGGGGTGAGATAACTGCCTTTTTTCTTCCCGCCTCTTGTAGTATATTGCGATAGTGAAAACTTTCGAATTTTGTCGGAAATAAACCTTTTGTGTCCAAATAACCTAATTTCGAAAATAGTCCTTTGTAAGAACTGCCGATCTCAAAAATGAAAATTCCTACGAAATTTATATTACATCTTCAGGATAGGTTTTCGTGATATGTTACAGAACGCCATTAAATCTTGATAATAATTTACTATTTCAAAGATTTAAATATCCTTCCATATTAGTCCGAGGCATATACCGCACACATGTTACATATTACATGAAAGACATCTGCGTATCACGCCCAGGAAGGAGCTGTTAGAAATTAATTTGACCTCTTTTTTTTTATCATTTCGTCATCCACTCCGTCCCATCTGGATAGATCTTTAAAATTAAATTTCTTTACTTTTAAACTACCATTATTTCAGAAGTAACGGAAGTTTTTGTTATCGTCGATATATCACGAAACGAATATCAATAATCAATATACTATTTCAAAAATGTCGCTGTATTGAAATTTTTCCAATGCCCCTAATACGCACACAATGTTCATATTCTTCAACTTTGGCATTGACCTAAATAAAGAAGCAAAACGATAAAAGAAATGGAATAATGAAATAATTTTTATGAGTAGAATGTGTATATATATATATATATACTCCTATGTAATAAACCCTACAGAAAAGTGTTATATAATAGAAATTATATTCTAAATAATTGGTGTATGCACCATGCAAAAAGCATATTATGTACATACAGTGTTTGTACAAAATTATAAAAATGTTGTTACAATATTATATACAATGCAATAGAGAGAGAGAGAGAGAGAGAGATAAGCAATATACAATGCAATAGAAAGAAGAATACAATATAAAAATAAATGCAATAGAAATCCATATAAAGAACATTACACAAAACAAGGAGAAGTGTGAGATGTTAGAAAATATAATAGTAAAACTAAATAAAATGCAACTGAAAATAAAGAAAAAGAAAACAAATTAAAAATGTCATAATTGTTGTATTTTTTTGTATTTGCTAATCGCTCTAACCACTTTGACTGCAATAACCTTGAACACCAACACCTTAACTTTTTAGGTATATGTTGTCGGTGAACTCTTTAAGTTATTTCTTGTATTTGTTATAAAATATTTGTTCGGGAAGGGGCCATAGGTCCCCTTGAAGTAGAGGTGAGGTGATTTCATCAAAATATATCTTTTGTTGTCATATATGTAACAATCGTATAATATACGTGTAAAATTTGTGGAGCTCTTCCGTCTAAGTTTTATGAATGAAATCTCTTTAAGTATTGGTTAGTTAGGTGCCGTAAGAAATCGAGTCAGTTTTTTGGTTTGTGATGGCTGCTTATGGTTATGTTGTAGTCTTATGAGGTGATGTAATATAT
>NW_027111032.1:307232-308990 GCF_000696795.3 Halyomorpha halys | reverse complement strand
GCGGTCAGCAAAGAATAACATAAATAAACAAAACCATATTTATTTATTTTATGCTGATGACCGCACCCCCCGACAAACTTCTTCAAACTATTTTTATCATTTATCAATCGATATAAACATTGCAGTGGCAATCAAAATACATATCTCATATGAACATTGTAGTCGACCAGCTGCGTGAGACTGAAGTAAAGGCACATCAGAAAGTTTATTATATATTTGTTTTTTCTATAAACACCCTCTCGAACATTGATAACATTTTTAGTTATAAATTTCGCTAGTTTGGAAATTTTTCTTCTGGCAGCAATTTGAAAAAAACATGAGCGTGTTCTTTTCCTGTTCCTTTGAAACATGCCAGCTTGCACATCACATTATTCAAGTTGAAGGTCAGATGGTTGGGCTTCCAAGAGGATTATTACAAAACAGCAGACTACTACTCGAAGCTGATATTGAACTCATGAATTATTTCTTGGATTTGAAAACTGCAGCTTGAAAAAATCTTTGTCTTTGATTTCTTCAACTAACTGAAGACAGCCAAGAAAGTGCATTAAGTTTTTATTTTCCGAAGTTTGTTTGAACAATGCTAGCTCATTACGAAACCCATTAATGGTGCCTGCCAAATCTGATATTGTTTGTTTTTCCTAGCAGACTCGAGTTCAAAATGTTTAGATGATGGGCCATGTCTGTTAAAAAATTTAATTGAACTGGAAATTCTGTATCTTTAAACTTCTCAAGCTGAGTGGTGTGAGATGGCATTGATTGAAAAATACTGTGAATTTCTAACTAATTAACAAGAAACTATCTCCTTCATACATCACTGTGCCCCAGCGGTCAACTTGAGAACTATAAATCACATTAGTTAAATAACTTATTAAACAGCATGATCGTTATAAGTTTGTTAATACTAAATTATAAAAATTCTTTCAAAAGGAAAGTGGCTCTTGCGGGCCGTATGTTGGGCATCTTTGATATAATAATAATAATCTTTATTTATTCTGGGATTGATCCCTTTAGAATAATGTACAGGCGTCAGAATTATGCTTCAGAGCCTTAGAGTGAAATACAAAATAAGAATGAATTACAAATTGTCATAAAAAAAATAATACAAATATATGAATTTAAAAATATACAAATAAACAACAATAATTAACAGAATATATAAAATAATGATAAAAGAATTAAAATAAAACCACATGTCATATCATAAAACATAAGATGACATCTGATAGTATATAAAAAGAAAAGAAAAAAAAAAAAAGATTAAAAAATCAAATACAATTAAACTAAAAAATAACAAATGAAAAGATATAATTTCTGCTTGTGTACATATTTACAATTATAAACGAAAATCTAAGACATAAAATACAGAAAATATGTAAAGCTTTGTAACTTTCAATTGTTATTCTTCCGGAATTGGGTGGAGAGAAGGTAGAAGAAGATACGGGATTTGGAGATTGGAAGGGTAATCAGGGGTATCTAACATACAAGGCTTCTAGGGCCTTCAAAATCAAAAACTTGTGGTGGCGGGCCATATAATAATTATTTACTTTAAATTTTAAACTTTAAAGTATCGATAAGGTTAGTGTGTAAGGTAAAGTTTAAAACCAAAAATTTAACATTTCTTTATATTGGCCAAGTTCTTATTATACATGAATAGGGCAAATATAAAAACAAACTATTTTTATTGAGGTGTAGATAGTTGACCGTAGATTAATGCTTGAAGAAGTTTGTCGGGGGGTGCGGTCAGCAAAGAATAACATA
>NW_027111032.1:296147-307182 GCF_000696795.3 Halyomorpha halys | reverse complement strand
AATATGTAAAGCTTTGTAACTTTCAATTGTTATTCTTCCGGAATTGGGTGGAGAGAAGGTAGAAGAAGATACGGGATTTGGAGATTGGAAGGGTATTAGAACTACGAATAAAGGAGGGAATAGAATACCATAGGGAAGAGGAACGGATGAGGAAAGATCTATCAATGGCTGCGGTTCGATGGGCAGTTACATTTAAGTCTGAAGGCCGTGAGCGGATATTGTGGGAATGCACTGAGGACTTAAATTGTAGCATATCTGAGATGTACGATGGACGGCGGGATTGGATAACTTGATAGAGAAAGGAAGCAAGGAAATATTTACGACAAAAGTAGAGGTAAAGCCACATCAACTCTTCATAAAATCGGGTGACAGAGGCGTCCCTGTTGACCCTAAAGATGAATCGTACAAAGTAATTATTTAACCGTTTTAATTTTGCTTCGAGATCCCCAGAGACACCCCCGTAAAGCACACAGTAATAGTAAGGTGGGGTGGAATATTAAGGAAGTAACCAGGAGCCTTCAAGAAGTAATCAGAAGGTTCCAAAAGGAAGTAGGTACATATATATGTACATTATTTTTCGAAAAAAATCTGACCAAACCATTCACTCCCAAAGTTAATTTAACCCAAAAAGTTTTCGCTTTAAATGGAAATTTGGGATATAGTTTATAACACAATCTGACCTTTTTAAAGAAAGCTGTACTAATATATATAGAACGAATTATAATTCGCACATGCTCGGTCATTTTACTGTATAATATAAACATCTTTTAATAATATTTATGAAATCGATATATTTTGTGCTCGGTAACAATCTATACTCTCAAAAAGAGGAAACCTAGTTTATCTCACTATTATTAACTAATTGCTCCTAACCTGAATATACATATATTTTTTTTGTAACTAACTCCGGAGGACAAACCCTAATAATGGAGCAGTCTTGTGCCTGGTATGATTGACAAGAGCGGATGTGCAGAAGACAGTTTGGGGTGAAGGTTGGTTCTAGTATATGACCCAGATTCAGTAATTGTTCAATGAATGAATACTGTAATTTCGGTAGGAATATTCCAGCCCACGCTTCTCCATTCTCACTTCAATCATCTTTTCAATCCATTGTCATTGATCTTCAATTCAAATTATTTTGTAGGAATTATATATATATTTCAGTTACGGAGCTACTGTTAATGTTTCGGTTCTTCATTTACCCTACTGTTTATTATTTAATAAAAATATTAACGAATTAAAGTGAGTAAGGCAGTTTCTATTAGATATTTTTATGAGAAGCATTGCTTTTATAGTTCATACATACAAGTTTTTTCAACGAATTAAAATTATACATTTAAAAATTTTATACGAGTAGTAATTAAAATTTTAAATTTTCTTTTATCATATAAGTGTTACAAATTAGCATTTTCTATGAAAATTTAAATTTGCACAGTGAGACATATGATTTTTTTTAATTTTATAATAATTTTTCAAAAGTGAGTGCCTATTGGCTATGATAAAATACTCCTCATTTGTAACAGATCGACAGATGTGTCATGCGGGTTTTGCTTCTCCGCCATTTGTGCAAAATCTCCATTGAATTATCTCGAATTTATTGAATTGTTTCCAAAAAATGTTTCAATTTTTCTTAAAACATTATTTGTTGGGGCCACAGCCTGATTGTCCTGGGGGAGGGACGCCTTTGTACTATGCCCAGATTATCTTGGATTCCATGGAGGTATATTTTGGGCGTGTAAACACTTTGTAGATTGGTAGATCAATGAGGAATAGAATAGAAAATTAAAATATATATATATATATAAAATTGAATTTCACAGTAAAAAATAAGTTCTAGGGTAAACAAACAATGTTTAATAAAAGAGATTATAAGATGAAAATTATAAATCATTTATAAAACAAAAACTGACTAATAAAAAAGATGGATGTTGACATGCTTGTTTTCTTACTCATGTTCCATCCAATAAAGCTATGGATAGGATTATGTCATACTATCAATAGGATTATGTCACTGATTCTGTCGCTGTATTTGTAACGAATGAAAGTGTAGATATGATCTTAAAAAATATTTAATGAATGAAATAGAGTTTTATTGCAGCAGATATTTTTTGGTTTATTATCAAATTATTTATTGATTTATTATTATTTTATAATTAAGAATAAGTATATTAAAATGAGGTGATTACTAATTACTTATTTTTTTTTTTAAAGGTCTCTTCAGAACCAATTGGATGACTCAAAAGTCAACAGCCTACTATCAAGTAAGTGTTCCTTTGATTTGTATCCCATCAAACGAAACCATTTCTCATATTATATTTTTTATGTTTCATAACGTTAGTTAGTAATAAAGACATTTTTGAAGAAATAAACTTGAAAAAAGTGTATAATTTTTTATAAAATATAATTTTTTTTTCTCTGTGTTATTTATTGGTTTGTTTGTCAAAGAAATAACAGAATAATGTTTTCTAATTTCAATTATTTGATATGACCCATATTTTAGATTTATTTCTTGAGTATTCCTTTCGGCTCAATGCTCAGTATATCCATGTAAAGGTGATAACGGACGAGAATCATCTAGTGATTTCTGAAATAAGCAGTTTTATCAATTTATCTTAATTCAATAAAACGTTGTAATGATATTCCATGTCTATAATGAATAGGTACTATAGAACTACAATAATATTGTATATAATATATTAATGAATTAATGTATAATAATGTTCTATGATATTTCATAAATTATTCAATTTTTTTATTAAGAATATGAAACACTCCTGAATATAAACTTATATTGATAACAGCTATTTGAGTGTTAATGTTATCTTCTATTATATATTCATCAATGTCTGATTTTATTCATTTATTTTTTATTTTCATTTTTTGCTCCATAAAGCATATCTGTGGATTATTTATAAGATGAAGCTTGGTCCTAATTTCTTTATTTGAAAAAAAAAAAACATAAATTTCTCATAATACGTAAATTTATAATACTTGCTGCTATAAAATTAAGTGTTTTTTAGTTTAGGTAGGTTTCTATTTTATGATCCATCCAAATTATGAACTTTAAAATAAAAGTAAGATATAATTAATTACAAATAATTGGATAGTAGGATAGTAACCAAATCATAGTAGTTTAAAAAGTTTCTTAATAGAAACATTGCTTGGCATGTAATGAAATTCCAGGACTCCATTTTGTTTTTAATACTACAGCTGTGTTTGTTGTTAAAAATAAAATTAATATAAATTTGTTATACTGTATTAATTCATCAAATAGTTATTTATATGACTATAGGGTTAAAAAAGTTCAGGTTTTTATCCATTGTCGGTTAACCTGTTTACGTTTCATAACCCTTATTGCGTGATTGTTTGTTTATTTAACAACCTTGATCGTTATTTATTTCCATGTTCAAACTCCAAACATCGTCTTCTGCTATTTTCTTAGCAGCCTTCGTGTGTTTGTTAGTCGCGGGGTTAGCCAATTTGGCTTAAATACAGGTGTGCAGATGCCAGGTTGCTGGATTGCTTTTCGTATTCCCCGCTTTGTCATTGTCTAATGTTACACAGTTCCAAATTATCCGAGTTAATCTTTGTACTACATCTTTTTGTGATATGTCCCTCGTATATTTCATCGCTAATGGACTGTGTAAATCGGGTTTTCTGATCGTATACCGATTCTATTCTAATACTACAGCTACGATGTTTATCTTCCTTAGGCTTTTGTAGTTATATTGTTTCAAGGCCTACAGGATGTCATATCTTCTCGAAATCGTATGTTCCCAGCTCTTTTTTTCACATTTCAATTATTTTTTTTTTTTATTTATTGTTAATTCACTTTTTTATGTTTCTAGCACTAAGCTTCTTATAGCTAAATGGTTACTTAATTTATATTAAATTGTACGAGGATATAAGGTTATGGTCACTAAAGGTATCAATATAGTAAAAGAAATGACAGCTCTGACGAAGCCTTGCAAAGCGGGGTGAAACGTTGGTTAACAATAAACAGTTTTCTTTTACTATTTTGATACCTTTATTAACCTCCACCCGGACTATATTCCTACAGTCTACTTCATACGCTCAACTAAGTTCTTCCATTATAATCTTCATTTAAATCAGTTGCATGCTACTTCTGTAGACCCTACAGATGCTGAACTCACCCTCATCTCGTCTATTTTATACAAGTTGCATCTGCCGGATGTTAGAGTGGATCAGGTATCACTACTTTAATATCCTGAGTACTATTTTTAAGTTGACTTTTTTTGGTATAATAGTTTTTGAGATTAAATAATTACATTATTCACTATAAAAATTATTTTATTCTATTTGAGATATAAGGCTCTGTATAATGATACACATTTCTTTGCCTTGGTTTGACTAAGTTTTAACAAACAAGTTGATAAAATTTGTTTTATAGAAAAATAACTCACAACAAAGTTGTTTATCTTCCAATTACATTTCTAATCCATCGATTGAAAAATTAAGGACGAAGTTCTATCTGGATACAACTTCTAATGGGAAATTGTAATTTTGAAATTTTGAAGCTGTTTATCAAAATTTTGTAGCAACGAATAGTCTCCTAACCAAGAATAGCCATCAAAAGAAAAATTTTGATATTTATTTTATATTACTATGTTATTTTTTGGATGAATATGAAATTCTTTCCGGTACACACTGTTTGGACTTTTTATTAGAATAAAGATTTACTCCAAATCAGTTAAAATTAAGGTTAATGTATTGAAACATCCCGTTAAATACCAAGTAGATCAGACGTATAATATCAAATAAATTAATTTTAAAATTAAAATTTTTTAGGATTTTAATTTTGTCAATTAAAATCGTACAAAATGTTGCCTAATTGAATGAGGTGGTTCAATACGTAAATATTTATTTTAATAATTATTTATTATTCGTGTTTTTATTACAATCATTTCTTCGTGTTCTTTACTCATAGCTTACATTTTATTTTTTTGATTGGCCCAAAACTTCTACCGTACTACTGTGCATTAGTGAAAAGTAAATAACTACGAGTTGAATAAATATTGTCTTTCTTTCAATATTTTCGTTATCTGCAATTTTTAAAGGTCCATTTGGATTGAATATTCTCTAATTAACTGAAATGAAAGCTGATTAAATATACTTCAACTTAAATTTTCTTGTATATTCTCGTAAAACTAACATTTTCGACGATATTTCAAGAAATAAGAGATAGTTTTTGATTTTTGAAGGAAATGGTTAATTCTTGAATGACTGTATCATATAAATAAATGGTGGAACAGAGTTTTGTTCTGAAATTGAAACATATTTTATTAACTTTTAAAAAGCGTGATATATAATAACATGATAGATTTGTAGAGAAATTAGATATAGGTAGCCGTCCGATATTGCTACTTTAGATGGTCTGTAGGCCATCTTCTTTTCGTGTGTCTCAGAGGATTATGAGGAATAGAAGGGTAAGGTTAGGAACCTACTAAGATTGGGTCATAACTAGTTCGGGCTAGATCAGCTGCATATTGAACACTAAGTTGTTTATGGATAATTTTATTTGTGATGAATTAAAAAACATTGAGGATTTTACAAAGGATTGAAAAAAATAAAAATAAAATAAAATACAGAAGTATATGACACACTATTTTATTAAGCCCATAGTTTTAGAGATATTTAATGTCAATTAGGAGATTTCGCCTCTAACCTTGTATAATTGATTCTGTTGTTTTTTCTGAAATATTCATTACAAGCTTTAATAATATCTAGTGATACCTTTGCATTTAGTTTGTATTCGTACTAAAATTTGATTAGTCATTTTCAAATTTCGGGAGTAGTTTGTGGGTTCCAAATCTTTCTGTGCCACTCTAAACTGCGGTCATACAACTGTGTGTGTGCTTAATAAGCTATAATTGACCGGCAATATTAATCAGTTATTCCAGACGGTTTGAGGTCTCGCATGTTTAATCATGAATTATTGACGACTGATAGTCCAGACCACGTGCCATGATTTACTGATTCGATTGGACTGAATCAGTCTTTTTATCATTACAGTCATTATTGACCTATTATCGCTCGTAAAACATTATAATCAGTATCATGTGATATTTCCTTTGTTGACTGGAGTTGAATTATTTGTATGAGTTAAATGATCTGTCACATCTTTGCAAATTATATGTAACAATTCTATTATTCAAGAACGTTGAATATGTTGGAGAGAATAGTTTATAGCCCTCTTCTTTTATACAATTTAGTTATAATAAAAATACCCTATTCTGTTTATTTATATCCAACCCAGATGCTAGTTTACGTTGAGGACGCAATGAAAGGGGAAGAGAATTCTTTTGTTTATGGTATAGGGCAATGGACGGCATAGTTGGGAAGCTAAAGAACCAGTTTTACTGTTTCAAATGTCAACTTTTGTAAAATGGACTATTTCCTTACCGGGCTAACTCAATAAATATTAATTATCCGGACAAAATAATAAAGTATTATTTTATTTTTTAGGCCTTCTTATTTAAAAAAATAATTCAAGGATAAAAAAAACAATAATTTCAATGTAAATTTGCTCAATTTCCCAACCATACGATTCCAATTTACAGTGCACTCTGTGCTAGGAGGCCAACAGCCCATGAGTAGTTCTCTGCGTTGCTACGTTCAAGTTACGTGCGAGATTGGGGTCTAAATTTGGAATTACAGTTTTTACCGTACTCCCAAATTTTGTAGCATTTGATTTATGAAAAATACAGGAGGAATGTGACAAAAACAACATCAGAGAAAACAAATAACTTTAAAAAGAAAAGATAAAAATCCTCAAAAATTGCTGCTTACATATCCAATCAAGTAAACGTAGACATGGAACGAAACGTTATGGTGTATTCTTTCTCATATTCGACGCCGGCATCAAACAAAAATAATAGGGATATTCATGATCTTTAGTTTAAAGGGTTTTAAATGGAAAAATTTGTCTAATATAAAGAAATATTTTCATCAAATAGCATGTTAAAACGATATAACATTTAACAAGGTCGATAGTCTGTTTATAGGACTGCTAGATGGAGAATGTCGTCACGCAACAAACTAGCAGAGCGCAACTCCATTTTGTCTGTTGTTCTGATTAGTAGCTTGTAGTTCTTGTTGTTTTTGTTTTGAACGTTTTTGAACTCAAACAAAGTATATAAAATAATAATAAATTAATGGAAAAAAAAACTGGGAGAGGAAACAAAGAACAAGTGAGGTGGGGAATGATGATGTGACGAATCTGTTGGATATTTTATTAGCTCGTATAGATTGTAAGGTTTCAAAACAAGTTGCTCAGAAAATCCACTAAGAGCTCCTCTGCATTTAATGTATAACATGGACTGTGAATTAGGTCGCTCACAATCCTATACTTTTAATATTTAGCATGTTAAATTTTTTTTAATTTAACAAAACATCATGAATACGCCTAATGTTGCCCAAAGATGCCCATGGAACTGAAGAAAATTAATCAAGTGAAAAAAACATCCACTACGATTCAACCTAAAACTACTTATTGTAATGAAAGTTTTTTTTTTTTTTTTCAAAAGTCGTGTAAAGACCTGTAAACAATAATTTTGTTGTATGTATAGATTTTTTTTTTAAATCATGGCATGTTATTTTTTCCGGATAATTAACATTTAGTTTGTCCAGGACGGAACTTGTCCACTTCATCTATAGCGGACAAAACCTGGGTAGGATCACTTAAGCTAGGTTCGCTAGGTACACTGATGACTTGATATGAAAGACAAAATGGACTATCTGTAAAAGTGGTGTTATTTCTTTAATGTTTTAAAAATTAGTAAAATTCTTTATACACTCTAGATACGTTATAGGAAACTAAGTGACTAAGTTTATCAGTTGCATTGAAAAAATGCTATTTCAATTCCAAACAAATGAAATGTTAATTCTTTACCTTTTTCTTTGAGAAGTATCTATAATAAGTAGATTATAACTCCTTTCAAAGTTTCTTTCGCTTAAAAAAAGATTCATTAATTTGTAAAATTGATTTTTTAGAAAACTTCTGTATTCATTTTACTATCGTTTTATAAACTTGGATAAAAAATTGCGTAATAAAGGGTTATTGATGATCTTTAATTTAACATGTTAAATGGAGAAATATTTCCTCCTTTTAGCATGTTAAAACGATATAAAATTTAACATGGTTTGAGAGTCTGTTAGTAGGTTTTCTAAATGGAGAATGACGTTATGCAACATATCACCAGAGCTCATCTCCATTGTGTCTGTTGTGATTTTGATTGGTTTGTTGCTCGTTCGTGTGGTTTATGTTTTAGAAGTTTTTGGAACTCAGACAAAGTAATGGATAAAAACAATGAAATTCTCAAAGTTTTTGAAAGGAATTGCCCAGAAAATCCGCTAGGAGATCCTCTATAATTAACATATAACATGAACCTTAAATTGGGTCTTAAAAGGTGATCACAGTCTTATACTTATATCATTTAGCCTGTTTAAACTTGTTACATTTAACACGTGAATACCCCTAATAAACAATCCCGATAATAACAATTCCCTTAAAGAACTTGTTTTGTTTTTCTGAAGATATAATTTTAATACTAAGTGGAAAAAACATCAATTGGGGAAATACTTATTTATGATTCAGTGGTCCACTTCCTTTACCACTCAATAAATTAATTAAGGCCTGAAACTTTGATATATTCGCTAAAACGATAATTTAAAAGTAATCTGCTGTCGGATTGCTTTAAGAAAAATAAAAAATAAAATTATTGCGGAAATGCTAAGAAGAGAGATATATGCCAACGTGCCCATTGCCAAATTGTAAGATATCCCCTGGAGGGTTTCAGTTTTATTCTCTAGCTCTCCTCGTAGGTACTTGGGCCTCTTCCAACGATTCAAATACCGCGTCATCTATCTTATATCTTCAGCATGTATTTTATATCTTAATTATTTATCACATTATTAGTTATAATTAATGGACTAAATCGTTTAATAAAATAAAGAGAAATATCCATTTAAGTTTCCTAGCAAAAGTGGATTCCAAACCTGGCATATTTCTTGAAAATATTCAGGTTACAAATAACATAATCATGATGCTGTGAATTCTTGTTTTTATTACCGACAAGGATTCCCTGTTACTATTTTAAATAATTGGATAGGTTATTTTATGTTTTGAAAGGTTTACCATCATTACCAAATCTATTAAATTTCTATGACTTTATAAAGGGGGTGTTTATAATCTTTAGTTTAACATGTTAAATTTTGTTAAATGAAGAAATATTTCCTTATTTTTGCATGAAACGATATAACATTTAATATGGTTGAAAGTCTGTTAAAAGGTCTGCTAAATGGAAAATGACGTCACACAACAGACCAGCTGAACTCTATTTTGTCCGTTGCCGTTTTGGTAGGTTAGTTGCTCGTATTTCATGTTTAGTTTTAATTGTTTTTTTGACGTTATTGAATTATAGTAAAGTAATGGATAAAAATAGCAATAAAGTAATGAATAAAAAGCTAGGAAAGAAAACAAGGAACATATGAGATAGAGGAAAGATGATGTGCTGATGCTGTCGGAAATTTTATTATTTAGTAAAAATTACACGGTTACCAAACAAGTTGCCCAGAAAATCCGCTAGGAGCTCCTCTGCATTTAAAATACAACACGGACTTTTAAATTACGCTGCTCACAATGCTATACTTATAGTATTTTATAAATTTTACATTTAACACATCTTGAATACCTCTATTATTTATTTATCTCTCTTGCTGACATTAATGTATTTCAATATCGTATAGAAATCATTATATTTATTCATAATGTAATTCTGAATAACAATAAAAGGTTATGCCTAATGAGTTATTATCAATGAATATTGTGTTTACTCCCAAAATCAGTGTGATGTGTGTTGATGTGCGTCTTCTATAAGGGTTATTTACGATGTTGTATTAAATGTAAAATACGTTAAATGCTATAAGTATTGGATCGTGAACAGCCCTATTTAAATTGAGTGAAAAATGTGTGAAAGTTTTGCTATTGAGTGTCTTGTTGATCTTCTAACTTGTGAGAAAGAGGATCAAGATGAGCTAATTGACAACTATCATTACATTATTATTATTATTATTATTGAAAGCCATTGTTTTATTAGTTTCAAAAACATCCAAAATAATACAAACACAAACTACGAGCAAATAACCTAATACGACAACTAACAAAACGGTGACAGGTGCAGCTAGTCTGTTGCATGACGTCATTCTCCATTTAACAGGCCTAGAACATACTCTCAACCATGTTATATCTTTTAGCATGGCAAAAGAAGGAAATATTTCTCCATTTAACATGAGTTTTTCTATTTAACACGCTTTAACATGTTAAACTAAAGATCATGAATCCCTATATTATCACATGCTATTTTGTACTATAATATATTACTGCTGGCCTATCATTGTCACATTGCTGGCAGATCGTATGCTACGCCACTTCGTTTGGGGGTCCTCTGTATTTATACTTATTAATTGTTCCTTTGCCAAATCAATTAACGCTTGAAAATAGTTGTATGTTTATTTAAATATGGTTTGATCCTTATTTGATTAAGGAGCAAGGGCTCGTTACCTTGCTCACATATAACTCATATGACAGTGGAATGAAACTAATCTAAAAAGAAACAAAATTTTTGAGGAAATAGAAACAAGGTGAAATACTTAAGCTAATAATACTGAGCTTTTTTTTTTAACCTCATACCTGATCATTTCTGACTTAGTGGGGGAGGAATGATTATTTTCAGATAACTAACATATTCTACCTAGAGTGGGAGGGTCAAGTTTTCATTTCGATGGAACACTATGAAATGAAAGTCAATCTACCTAGCTCGGAATAATACCGGCTCCGTAATAGTTATAAGGTAATTAAGATGTGGTCTCAACTCTCTCAGCAATAAGCGCATCCAAGAATTTGCAGTCTGTACAATCCATAGCAGTTTGAGTAGTACTCTGACCCAGTTTTTTTTTTTTTATTATATTTTTAATATAACTTCATATTTTTATTTGTACAGATCATGCTAGTATT
>NW_027111032.1:285072-295512 GCF_000696795.3 Halyomorpha halys | reverse complement strand
AACATATTTACTTATTGTATTATTTTGTACAGTTGTAAATTACATTAAATAAATAAATTTAATTTTGTTTTTCTTTTTACTCTGTCGATACTATTGTTATTATTTACACTTTTTCCCTTTTTCTCTGTTTTTTCTTTTGTTCTTCTATCTTTGTGTATATCGTATTTGAACACTAATACTTCGTGCCCTTCATTTGGGGAAGGTTATATTAATTCTCTTCAATAAATATTATACCTAAAAAAAATTATATCGAAAAACTTAGAAGTAAGTATTTATAAAACTAGTTTATCTCATACCTAATTCTAGATATCATTCTATTTGGGAAGCCAATTAGGTCGTTTTCTAATTAGGATTTTGATTGTGCCAAAAGATTTTGAGATATTTTTTTTTCTATTTCTATTGTACGATTTCTATCTTGTTTCTTAATACCTGCATTGTTTAGTTTTTTTTATTGTGTCGTCCTTTTTAACTGTTTTTGGCTTGATCGTGGGAAATAAATTAGTGAAAGGGGAATGCCCTTTTAATGGTATATTTTTTCTAGATTTTAGGCTCGTTGAGGTATACACGTACCATAGTTTTCATATACCAAGTAAGATACCATTTCACTCCAGCTGTCGAAGAGTCTGAATGATATTTCGAGGCAGACTTGAAGAGACCCCGACCTTGCCATAGTGACTATATCTTTCTATATAAGGTGTCTTTCCTCCAACAAGGTTCTCCACTCCACCTCCTACCGAGTGTAGCCTTTGCCTTCCAGTCCAGTCTGTTTTAGTTGTGGTGTTAGCACTTTCCGTAGTGTCTAGTGGATATATTTATATTGTTTTTTTATCGGTAAGTAGATTATTAATTATTATCTAATTCCATTTCATGACAGATCATTTGTTTGAATTTCTCGAAACTTATACGTAAAATTAATTTTCTTTTCTAGAACATAAAATATAATATTTTAATGAGTTGAAGTGAAAAAAAAAACAGTACTTCCCTGCAAAGTTGTGAACCTCTGATCCTTTATTGGTTGTGGCGGTACAGATATTCATTTTTTTTAAAAATAATTTTTCTATTAATTTCTGAGGAATGTTTACTACCATTATTTTAGTTTCTTTGACAACAAACAGAAGATGCAAATGTCTGATAGCCTTTTTATTCATAATTTTTATTTGGAATCATGTTTTATTCATTTACATTGTTATTTTCTTTGAGAAAATTTAATTATAAGAAATATTAAAAAAGATGTGTCTGGGTTACGGTCAAAAGAGAAAAAAAAATAGTTAACAACTATTTATTTTCCGACGTTTCGTCCCACTTTATAGAGCTTGATCAGAGCTCTACATGTTGATAGCTGTGGCGACTTTTGTCAACAATAAGTTGTAATTTATAGTTGTTAACTATTTTTGTTTCTCTTTTGACCGTATACCTGACTTCTTCTTAATTTCAAATTATTTATGTATAAAATATTTAAAATCTTTGGAGCAGTAAAGGTCGTATATTATTATATTTTTTCTTTAGAAAAAAAGAAATAGAAAAAAAGTGATTTAATTGCTGTTTTGATATTTAACGCTACATCGTATGGAGCTCGACGGCCCATCTCATTGGGGAGGTCCGATTCCCACCTGGGGCATATTATATTTATTTCTCGGTGGTCCTGAGGAATGAATCTTCATACTCCGACCTTGGTTAGTACGCGGCGGCAACTCCAAGGTAGAGATTGGCAAAAAGGACTAGTTCACCCCTCCCACCACCATTTACCATTTTATTACCATTTTCCAAAACAAACCTTCCATTCTCACGGTATCTACAGGTTAACTTACACTTTGTTTACATCAAATTACGGAACGAACAAGATAAGTAATAACATCGAATTCGCATTTTATTTTACATTCTCAGTAAATACACGAATTTTTAGAAAAATTATTTTATGCCAGTGCCTAATGCCACAAACTGCCGAGGTCGTGCCGAATCTGTTAAAAAAAAATTTAAAAATCATTTTTGTGGATAATTTTGTATCGACTTAGCAAGAAACTAAATTGATACATAAAAATATTTATTTGAGTCCTTATAGGCATTAATGTGTTAAAAACCACGAAAATAAGTCAACGAGAGACAAGATCAAAGTTGAGAACTCTTAACGGACATTTCTGCAAATTATTTACAAAATAAATTATGCAGTTCTCCACATAGAAAAGAATAGATTCTCAGTACGAAGCTAAAATTGTAAATGATAATACTCTTTATGGTAAATATGTGTAATGGGAGTGTAAAATAGTTACTAGCTTCCTTATTTCATCTGATTGTAATTAAATGATTAATGTTTATTCAAAGCTAAATACCATTGTTCTATTGTTTTTGTTTTTTTCAGTGGGCTATGTTTCTTTTTGTCATTTCTGCTGCATCATCAAGGCCTGGCCCAAATTCGATATGCATTTCAATAGTATTGTGCTTTAACTCTTCAAACGAAGCATTTGAAAACTCCAATCCATCTTTAGATAAAGATATTCTATAGAACATACTGATCTCCATTTACACTTTTCTTGATTTTTAAATATTAATAAAGTAATTAAACCACTTTCAATTTTTTTTCCTTCTCGAAAAAAGAAATGAGGAGCATTTTGAAATATACCAATCTATTTACCAAAATAACTAGTGTAATGGCGAATCTCTGAACTACATTTTTTAATAACCTTTTTAACCGACAGATACCCGCCACTTTACCAGCTCTTGGAGAATCGTTATGACTGCAAGTGTATGATTGTTGCAGTCATGATTATACTCTTGCACTGGTTCTGGCGTGATAGGTGATAGTACAAGTATGGGCGTTCATGACCTCTGGGTTTTACGCCCTAAGGCCCCAACGAACAAAAGTGCAAGTAATGTCAGTGAAGAAGCAGTGTGTCACGTGTATACGCCTTGACAGTGAAATAGCGTACAGTTTCCATTAGTCCTGCCAAAGTTTCAGCCATTACCAAGATGTAATTATTTGATATTTATAATCATGACAGCATTCACTGTCGCGACAGTAATGTTTTACACTCATAAAGTACCGACCGTCATAGTTCGTTATCGTAAACAGTACAAGTAATATTCCACATTTAACTTTCATATATATATATATACCTTAACAGTGCAATATTGCGATATACCAATGACGATAGGCGGGAAAGAATAAATAAAATATTAAAACACGATTTTGACTATATCTTACATTCGTCGAAAATAAGTCACTTAGTGAAAAGTTTAACGTCTTAGGAACGAACTGTTGAACAGATTTAAATTTCAATAATACTGAAAATGTTGCTAGTTAAATTTACTTTATGATAGTCTTCTCTTAGGATAGTGGTCTCTTGGGTATTTGCCAAAATAAGTCGTAAAAAGTTAATAGCTCCTCTTTTGACAAAAAACAAAAAAAATGCTATCTTCAGTTTCTATGCTTTAAACAAGTACTTATAAATAGTTTAATTAATTAATAAGCATGAAAATGAAAAAAAGTTTTTCGTGAACAAAATAAACTTACGGTCGTGTGTCCAGTTCGCAAATTTCTATGCTTTTGGTAAATTCAAACATAAATAATTAAAACAAAAATCAAAACTACCCTATAATTGGTGTTGTTATTTAATTTATAATCCGGATATGTGAAACGGTGTTGTTTGTCGATCATCAAGGATCTTTTAAGATAGAAAAGATACTAATAGTTCTCTCTGGTTGTTCATATAGTATATAGTGTCTCACTTATACCATTTGTAGTTATTGTTCTACAGGCATTATTTGACGATAAATGCACAACATTTTTTCTGTTCTAAAACCTGTATCCTTTGTGCACCCTCCAGTTTGATGATGAAACAGTTTGTTAGAACAATCCTAATTTGTCCATGTTTGAATTTTTTTTATCCCATCTCTACATGTGTGTATCGTCTCGGTGCCAGGCCGTCTGGCTTGCACAACACTCGAGACAAAAAACCTCTATCTGGAGTCTGCATAGGCTCCATTAACATCTTGCTAAAAATAGTTTAGTTATTTTTAATTTTTTTTTATAGTTCTCCCTTTTAATGTTTATCTGATTGTAATATAAACTGTTTTACCTCCTCAGTAATGATTATAAAAATGTATATCTGCCTGTAATTATTGTTAAAATTTTGCAGGATATGAATTAATTGTTTCTCACTTTATTTTATCATTTCAATTATCTTCAGAATTAATTTAAGGCGGTAAGATCTATTTGATGTTTGGCAATGAAAAAGATCTTAAAAAGAAGGCCTTTCAGTTTTCTTCCTGAAGTTGTAAAGTTCCTAAAGTTGTTCAGTGTGCGAAGGAAGACAAGAACCAAGCTTAGTTCGGACCAGGGTTGCACCCAAGGTCGAAAGTTCAACAATTTCGGGCGCCCCTGAAAAGGCCCGTAATATTTTTTATATCTATATCTTACAGTATAATACAAAATTGATCTGAAATAATGAATACTTTATAATATCGATAGTTCAACATATGAAATAGATTCTGGTTTAGACTAGGCCAGTAATTTAGTCCGTTAGTTTATAAGTGATTTAATCGGATTTATCCATTTGTATTCTTATTTTTTACTGTCGCCCACTTCACCGTCCCTGCTGTTGATAGAGACAGAACGACTAAACAAGTCCGAACCTGTCATTTTAGTGGAGTTCACTAGCTGCATTAAATATTAAAACAATTTTAAAGGCATTCCAGTATCATTCCAAAATAAGGTTCCCAGAATCAGTGGTTTGTAAAAAATCGGGAACTACAAATGGAATCAATAGACGACTTGGTAAAAAAAGATTCATAAAGTTCCACTCCCCGTTCTGCCGATAACGGAGCAGTTACAACTTGGGAAATCCAACCTCATCTTAAAGACTGAAGCCCATTCTGCTGCAGGACAGCCTGTAATAAATTCTATAATTATCTATTTATATTATTGACATTACTACTATTTTATCTTTGTCTTTTTCACAAATTAACTGAGGAGTCAATTATTTATTTTACTAAATCTATAAATGTCTTTATTTTTGTTGGTTTTTTTTTTCTTATTAATTGTTATTTTTATTTATATATATATACGTATATATATATTTATTTATAATCCATCTTTATTATTAACAATTATTCAATAGTTATAGCTTCGTAAATAGTTAAAGGTGTCTTTTGTAAGAGATTATAACCTAAAGCCTGCCAGGCCGATCTGGTATTGAAAAAAGTTTCAAAGTATTCTTAAGGGCATTCTATACAAATTTCTTCGAAAGAGGATTCGTAGCTCCTAGTTCGTTCCTTCTGTTGGATCGATCCATAGCTTTTCCATCTACTCTCTTTCTTCTGTTATAACATAGCTATTACCTTAAATTACATTAGTTCGTTCACTTTATAACAGTGTTTTTTTTTTGTGTGTTTTTTCAAAATTCCAAATACGTTTTTTAAGGCAGAACCCTGTATTTTTGTTATAAAATGAATCGCCACTGTATCAAGTCACCATTTATTCTTCATGTTTACTGTTAACTATCTCATTGAATTTTTTACTCGGGCTTAAAA
The DNA here is from genome assembly GCF_000696795.3 of Halyomorpha halys. Classification (NCBI taxonomy): domain Eukaryota; kingdom Metazoa; phylum Arthropoda; class Insecta; order Hemiptera; family Pentatomidae; genus Halyomorpha; species Halyomorpha halys. Next base: position 289,986 of record NW_027111032.1, on the reverse strand, counting down.
ATTAATTTATCAGGGCAAAATAATGCATCCCCCTCTAATTTAGGTTTCATACGGTTCAAAGTTTATTATGAAAATATCATTTAACTAACTATAAAGAGCATACATATTTACAAATAAGACTTCATAGTCAAAATATGATTAAAGTGCATGATATTATATATTAAATATTTTTTTAGTAAACTCATATCGTACTTGGAGTATTTTGTTACTTTCCTCCTCCCTGGTGCTGGGTCTATAATATGAGTCTATCCATGAGTTTCTTTCGTGGGCGGTTCGGCGAACACCTTGCTTCCCCAGTTTATTATTTTCTAACTGAACTGTTCAAAGGGAATTTCAACTTTGACGTCCATGGATGGGGTGTTTTTGAGAACAATGGATATATCCCATTCACGACTGTCCACCACCTCCAGTATCTAATCTCGAGCTGTCTGCGCTGTGTAAGGGGTCTTCCCAATGTAGTTATTGAAATCGATTTCATTATTCTCGATTCACCAAAACTAGATGGTTTATTTGAATGATTATTACATTGAGTTGCAAAAAAAAAAAACCTTATTTTTATTCATTAAAAAATGTATCATTCAACCATTGCGAAGTGCATATTACATAATATCTAAAGGCTCAGTTTAATACGAAGAAAGACTCAAAAAATCGATAAATCTTCTAAATTGAAATGTTTACTCTTTTTTTTCCCCTATTATAATAAAAGACAAATCCCAGTGGAAGTGATGTTTGCCTATGCATATTGACTGACCTCTGGGGAACATTCCTAATATCTATACTAGAATATATAAGCTGATTACATAGCAATAGTTAATTTTAAGAAATATGTATAAATAAAATAAAATTAAGAGAGGAAAGAAAATACATATATAGTCAATAACGATACTTGACATTAATTAATGTGAAGATTTAAATAAATCGAATTATTTATATGTATTCATACACATTTATTTTCTTAAGGTAATCAAATATTTCCGAAATATCGTTCGAAATATATCCGCTGTTATCGTTTAATAAAGTTGCCAAATGATATGGTAATCCGCTGTCTTTCAAATGCCTGCAGTTTATCAGTATGTGTTTAACAGTAATTGGTACGTTACTCTGTCTCCACGTTGGTCTAGATGCTTCTGACAGTAAGTATCGTTGGGTTAGTCGATTGAGTCCAAGTCGTAGTATGGTCAGTATTACTTTGTGTCGTCTACAGTTTTGGGTTTTTGTCTTCCATGGATGTACTGTACTCTTCATTTGTGTTTGTTCAAGTTGTTTGCCGTTTATTTAAATTAAATTACATTTGTATTGTCATCAGAGGATAAATCTAGTTTCCAGGGCCCTGTTTCATAATAAAGTACAAACTAATACTATTAGTCTTGTAGATTTATCTTAGTTCAATTACACTGACTTGTACAATAGTAACTTATACTTTAGTATTTTTTAATTCCTGTAATATCACTAATAGTCATCCCTATCATGAAAAAAAATAAGTATTAGTATTATTACCACACTAATTTCTACACTTGTACTATCAACTAATACTATTAGCTTTTATTATGAAACAGGGCCCAGGTGAACAATACTGTGTGGTCAGTCTTATTTAGCTTAAGGATTATTTGAAATATAAGTACTGCGATAGGAGGTGACTATGACCTTACTTTTACTGCGTTTATTTTTTCTCACTCTCGATTCTGAAATTCTGGTTAAGAATGGGATTCATTACTTTAGGTTTTTATTTTTTTATATATAAAAATACTATGTAAAGTATCAATTTCCATTTAAACTCGCAATTTACGTATTGTATTATTAAGGTATAAGATTCTAACCCACAAAATCTTGAAAACCCCAATATTGATTTATTCTATTTTTTTCATATAGTACATGTGTACTTATAGTTCATCATCAGGCAACATAGTGTTTAAGGCCTTTGTAAAGTGATATTTCAAATATTCTAGCGGATACAAGCACTCGGTCGGTCTATCTAAATAATTCTGTTATTAGTCGAAATAAAATGGAATTTTGTTTTATATATCATATTTTTGTACCAATAAATAAGGTGCTATCAAGGTGTTGTCTGACATGACAAGATGACAAGATTAAATCATCATACTTTCTATTCGAACTTAACCATTCTGCCTATTGTAAATTTAGTATTATTTACTCTGAAAGCCACATTGTTTTTGTATAATTTACGCGTTTGTGTTGGCGTCCATGTTTGTACAAAACAGCATCATATCTGGCTATGAGTCAAGAATGTTTCAGAGATCCTTCAGCTTCGCTGTATATTTCTAGATAAAGTTTGCTGACAACTGTGCATGTTGTCATTATCTTTATCTTTAGCCGGCAATACTTTCACCTTTACTATATCACCTTGGGGATAAATACTCAATTATTTTAATTTAATTTTCTTTTTCAATCACTCTTGTTTTTAAAAGTCTTTAATAATAATATTTGATTAATTTAACATAACTACTGATAGTTGAGTAAAGGTCATGACTGGAAGTCATTTAGTCATAAGTAAAGAAATGTAAAATATAATTTCATTTAGATAGACCATTTATTGAGAAAGGATTTATAACACCTCGCAACACATAAAAATGCAGCAGTAACATTCATTAATAAACCTAAAAAAAACAAAAAAAACACAGTATAATTGAAACCTTTGGATTAGGTTCACTTCACTAACATTATAAGGACAATTTTAGAAGACAATTTTTATTTACTTTTTTCAATTTTAAATAATTTTTCACATTTTTAGCGATACCTTAGTTTGGTTTTATTTTTGTTATCTATTCTGTTACTTGTTTACATTATTTTAGTTGTTTATATCTTTTTTAGCCTTTATATACTACACACGGCCAATCTACGATCTTCCAATAAAATTTTGTTATTAAATAATAAAACAAATATAAAATTTTAAGAGAGTTTAGCCTAATGGAAAAAGATATGTACTGCTTAGTACTGCTGTTGCTTTCTCAGACACGATAGCTTGTTATTTTCGTCATATTTAGATTTTATTTATTATAATAATTTTTATTACTAATGAATTTATTTTGAATCTTTTAGATGTGCGTATTTCCTATGTGTAACTACACTATATTTGCGTTATAAAAATATTATAATAGGAATTTAAAATGCTCTTTGGCTCCAAGATGGTCCACATTAAATGTTATATTAAGCTCTCAAAGCCTAATCTTTAGGTATCCGCATTACTTTATTTCTGTATTTTTTTTAAATTTATTTAATTTAATCAATTCTAATTCTTATAGAAAAGGGCAAAAGTTATGTCTAAGCAATTCGGCGGTATATGTTGTCGAGGCTTTTATGATTTATAAAAGAACCGTTCTTTTTTTACTACCGATCTTTCTTTATATATTGGGCCATTTCAAGTGAAATGTCCGTTTTTATTATTTTGAAAATTCAAACTGGGATTAGTGGGTTGTTTATTACGTTATGTTTAAATACTATAATGAACCGTTATTAATCCTCTATATTTTGATTATATTAGCTATCATTTCACATTGTTTAGTATTCCGTCAAATATGACCATCGAAAGATGCGATTTAGTTTATTATATTATGAGTTTAAACCAGGACACTCGGGAGCCAAAGCTCCAAGAAACATTACCACGGTGTTAGGGGAAGGGTGTTATAACGAACAGACCATTCGGTGGTGGTTTGAAAAATTGTTGCCTGGTTACTCGGATTTGGAATACCAACCCAGATCAAGAGCCAAAGGGGAGGAAAAAGGTTTCTGATTCCATTGGTTTCTGAGATAAAGCTTTTCATAAATCTAACTTATTGTCCGAACAACTATAATTCAATTTATTTTAGCATGTATAATGAAAACTACTATTCCTAAGAAGGTAAAGGTCATAAACTTCTTTATAGTCCATTATACTGGCTTTAATTTGAGTGGTAATAGACATCTGTATGTCACATAGTTCCGAGATATAGATTTTTAAAAATAAATTAACTAACTACTAATCTTTCACTAGATTTTTAAGAAATTTTGCTTTTTAAAAAGGTATATCTCGAGAACTATTGGACGTAAATAGGTCTTTAGGGCTAATATTTCAGCAAATTTACTCTTCTTTGAATAATGTTCTCTTAGATTTTCTAGTGGTGTTGGTAGTTTTTAAGACATAGAGCTTCGAATGAATAATCAATGTTTTTTTAAGCTTTTGAAACACCTGCCATTTTTAATTCCCCATACCTATACTTGGCAGACTCAGGAGATTGGCACCCAAATAATTGGGATGAGATAACTTTTTTTTTTCTTCCCGGCTCTTGTACTAAGAGGAAGGCTTCCATTAGCAATTGCCGACGATGAACTTAAGCTTACTATGGAAGAAAGCCCTTACGAAACAGTTTAAGGACTTGCTGTATAACTGAATACAAGTGTAGCGACATTTTCTCGACACTTAGATGCATTTTTTTTCTTATTATGCTTGAAATTTAATGAAATTTTCTTGTTAGTTTTGTGAATTTACTTATTGCTATTTACGAATATATCGTCGTTATTTGTGTTGGACATTAAATTATCAAGCACGGGATTCTTTTTTAGCGCCAGGGTGAATTCCTAAGGGGAAAAAATCGAAGGCTCTATTTCAGAGTTGCCAAATCTTCCCCCCTCTACCCGATCAATCTCTCCGTTGTTTTGAATTTATTAGGCCCTGTTTTTTAGCAGTCTATTTTGAGTTAACTGATGGATTTTAAAATAGGGTTGATTCCAGACCTTGGATTTGTTATTTTATTGCGTTGTTGAGTGCTGATTCACTTTCCACATTTAGTTGTACCAATCGTTACTTGGATTGCTGCGATAAAGAAGCGCTATTCTTAGAACCTTTAAAAATGCTTGTAGATTAGTGGTTTGAATGAAGGATTACACGAGTGGTGTATACAATTATATTTGTTTATTATT
>NW_027111032.1:257258-284987 GCF_000696795.3 Halyomorpha halys | reverse complement strand
TATATTTATATTGTTTGAATCCAATTAAACGTACAGTGATAGTACATGAGCCGGAAAGAAAAAAAGGCAGCTATCTCACCCTAATTTTTTATTACTTTAATGAAAACTATGTATAATTAATAGTCAAAATTGATGAGTCTGCCAAGTATAGGTAGGGTAAATAAAAAATGGCGGCTGTTTGTAAGGCAAAACCTTAAAAAAACTTTTTTTTTTTAAAAAAAAAAAGGAAATAATTTTTCGTTCGGAGCACTAGATCAGAAAACTACCAACAACAACAGAAAATCTAAGAGGACATTATTTAAAGAAGAAGAAGAAGTAAATTTGCTGAAATATTAGCCCTAAAAGAGCTATTTACATCTAATAGTATGTAAATAGATCCTCGAGATATAGCTTTATAAAAAGCAAAATTTACTAAAAATCTATTGAAATATTAGTTAATTTATTTTGAGAAATCTATATCTCAGGAACTATGTGACGTACAGATGTCTATTAGCACTAAAGTTAAAGCTAGTTTAATAGACTATAAAGAAGTTTATGACCTTTACCTTCGTAGGAATATTAGTTTTCATGATATTTGCTAAAATAAATTGATTTATAGTTTTCGAACAATTGGTTTGATTTATGTAAAACTTTATTTCAGAAACCATTGGACGTACAGATGTCTGCCAGCGCTAAAAAATTAAAGCTAGTTAAATTTACTACAAATTAATTAATTATGTTTATCTTTGTAGGCTACTACTCCTACAAACTTTTATGATATTTTACAAAACAAACTCGCAAAATGATAATTTCTAGTTGTTCGTATAAAATGTTGGATTTTTTAAAATAATATATCTCTCGATCCATAAGACGCACATATGTCTGCCAACACTCAAAATAAAGGAAATTTAACTTACTATAAAGTAGTTTATGACACTTATCTTCGTAGGGGTAGTAGTAAGTACGTCCCATACAACATTTTTATGAAATGTTGCTTTTTAAAAAGCTATATCTCGAAAACTATTTAACGTACATAACTCTATTAGGCTCATATTTTAGCAAATTTACTCTTCTTTATATGACGTTCTCTTAGGTTTTCTTGTGTTGTTCCTACTTTTTAAGATATAGAGCTTCGACAGCCGACAGACAAACAGCCGCCATTTTTTATTCCTCCTATCTATACTTGGCAGACACATACTGACTATTAATTATACATAGTTTTCATTAAAGTAATCAAAAATTGGGGTGAGATAACTGCATTTTTTCTCCTCTTGGGATCTTGTACTATAAAATTTATTCGGAGATTGTTGATAGAAGCGTTTATTTTTTTTTTTTTTACACACATTATACATACTGTTATTATTATTTTTTTAATAATAAAAGAATTTTTGAAAATTCAAGATATCATCTTTAACATATATTGATGTTTATATAGTATATTTAAACGAACGCCTCAACCGATATGTAAAACCTCATTTTCACAACTTTGTTATATAAAAACTCTGAGTAAATATTAATGTTACAAAAATATAAACAAACTTAACATAAATTCCATATGTAATGTAAATTTCATATGTATTTCATGTTGAAATTCAAGTTTATAAATTTTGTATTTTTTATTAATTTGTTGTGTGTGCTTTATAATAAATAATTATAAGTCCTCCAGGGTCCTCCCAGCCTCATAAAGTGGGTACCCTTAATTTGGTAAAAATCTCCTCGCTCAACCGTTAATCTAGTAGCAGTACTTCCTTACAAATTACTTCTTTTATATGTACCCGTTTTTTCTAAAATAAATTCTCTTACTATTTCATACCTGTAGTTAACATTTATTCTTAAATAAAGATATAATCATAAATATTCTTTATTAAATAAATCAAAAATTTGTATCCTTTTTTTGTCTCAACACTTTTTATTTTTCACCATTCCAACGTTTCGGCCATTCTAGCCATCCTCAAGGACATCTTCAATTATAATTTCTTCCTCACATTAATTTAAAGTTACTTTTGCAGCCTATTCTGCCCAGGTCATTTACTTTATTATAAGTTAAAAGCCTATTTTTTAAAATTTAAATTATTAATATTTAATTCTTCTTATATAAGATTATCCACAACAAATTCACTACCATATAACAAACCTTAAAATGAACTTGTAAAATGGTTTGTTATATGGTAGTGAATTTGTTGTGGATAATCTTATATAAGAAGAATTAAATATTAATGATTTTAAATTTTAAAAAATAGGCTTTTAACTTATAATAAAGGAAATGACCTGGGCAGAATAGCCTGCAAAAGTAACTTTAAATTAATGTGAGGAAGAAATTATAATTGAAGATGTCCTTGAGGATGGCTAAAATGGCCGAAACGTTGGTCTGGTGAAAAATAAAAAGTGTTGAGACAAAAAAGGATACAAATTTTTGATTTATTTAATAAATAATTACCTTGTCTCAAGAAATTGAAATAATATAATTAAAATAAATATTCTTGTCTGTTGAGAATTTTTCCAAATTTATTTTTTATTTTCCTGAATTCTATTAACTTTGGGGCAAACTGCTGAAATCTCTCGGTGTTTTCAAGTTATACCAATTTTCCATTTTTGATATTTATCCATTGTTCATTTAACTTTGCATTGAAGTTCTATTTACGACTTTATGTAATGTAAATTGGTATTGATTGCAATTTCGCCTTGGCTATGAGGCCGAGAGGAGCTGTAAATTAGTCCAATTGTTTCAATTTGTTGGAGAAGCCATGTGGGAGATCCCAATAGAGCATATCCTCCAGCACAATCCTCATGTTGCTATTGTTGTCATGGCATCCTCCGCTGTCATCATGGCTCCTAGGCTATATCACTGTGAGTCTTATTATTATTATCTATCATATATACTGCACATTATATTATTATTGTAGTTGTAAAAAAAATCCATTGAGTCTCAACGTTTCAGCCATCCGGCCATTTTCAAGGATCTATCAATAAAAATTTTTTTTTTAACTACTACACAAATCAGTCTCAAACAAAAATTTGCATTATATATAATTATTGTATTTTTTCATTTTACGTTAAATAACTCAAATTATTTGTACGAAAAGATTTTTTTAAAGCTTTATTGCGCAATTAGAAAACAAAAATTAAAATAAAACAGTAATATTTGAAAGTACATGACAAACATTAAAATGTAACATAATAAACTGTGTACAGCAAACCATTCATTTTGGTATTTTCTTAAGTAATGAATATAGAATACAATATATATTTATTTGTGAATGACAAATTCTTTAATAAATTACATTACATTAAAGATACAGTTTTATAGCAAACCTGAGTCTAGTGCTCCATTTCAAAAACAATAAACAAAAGAGAAAACAGACTTAATAATAATTAGAATTATATTAAATCAACCAAAACATAATATAAGTACCAATATTAATTGGGCTTCAAAAACTGCTTGCATGCCATTTACAAACTCAAACTTATTACATACTACCACAATGTAAACATAGAGTATATTCATTTATTGACCATGAACATTGGTTCATTACATTTTGGATGTTTCGTAGGTTGTGAGATACGGATATGGGCGGGTTTTAGATATATTGTCTATTTTATTTAAAGGTTGTACAATGTAGGAGAATATGGTACAAACCATTATTTAAGTAGCTTTTATAATTAAAATTAAAATCGTTCTTACGAGCTATATTAAAGTTTTTTATTTAGTTTCACCTCATTTTTGTTGTAAACAACCAAAGTCATGTGGTCCAAAAGGTATCGAAAGTTATTTGAAGATAAGAAAAGTTTAGAATTTATTTGATTAAATAATCAAACTCACATCTTGAAGACTTTCCGGTTAATGATCTGAGCAAATATTTTTCGAACTCCCTTTTCTTCCTTTTAATGGAATACCGAGAATTGACGTGAACTGTTCAAATATTGTTCCTCCAACTGTTTATAAAGTCGTCGACTCCACATTTTACTTTTTATCAGTTTCCGTAACGTTATCTTGACTTCCTTCACAAGATAGGAAAATAAGTCAACTGGTCTTTCATCTAAAACAGTTAGATATGGTTCCTTTTTTTTTTTTTTTTTCTAATAGGATTTTCCTTTTACGCATATTAAAGTTTTTCTGACGCTTTAAGGAAGGTATTGGAGTATATGTTACTAGACCAGTTGTTTCCCTTCTTGGGGTTCTGCGAAATAATTTAGGTAGGTTTCACTCTGCAATATGAAAATATATCACTAAAATTAACAAAAATGAGAAGTAAATTTTTTTTTTCCACTTATCTCATCACTTTATTTCATTAATTCTATTCTGTACAATTATTTACTTTATGTAATTCTGTTTATATTTTATTTTCTGTTTTCATTGGTTGTCATCTTGTTCTGTTCTTAGCCCTGATGAGGGCTGGCCGAAACGTTGGCAGTTACTTCAACTTTTTTGTGTTTTAATTTGACCGCACCTCCCAATCATCTTCTCGTATGAGTCATCCACGGTCAACTATCTTTCATGATTTAAAATAAGAAGTAGTATATAAAATTATGTAAGAGTTGTTGGTAAGTAGTTGAACTATAAATAATAAGTCATGCAGAAGTAAATAAAGTACTTAAGGAAGAGCGATAAGGAAACGTGATTGGTTAAAAGGAAGGGAGAAGGCGGGTATTATGATAATAAGAAGGAAGACAATTAAAATAATTAGAGTTACTCACTTTACTGCGGATGGATTTTCCGCGACGATTATATATTGGCCGCTAGATGGTGTTGGTACAAAAAATACATTAAAGCTCAGTGGAAACTGATTTTTGATTACTTTTATAGGTAGGAGTAAATGTTTTTCTGAATTGAATTTAAAAAAAATGAAATTTAAATCCTATTAACTTAAGGACTAAATATTGATTAATAAAAAAGTAAATAACTATTGAAAAAAGATGTTCAATTTAATAGATAAGTAGTGGTATAGGAGAGAGTATGATAAATGCTTGATATGATGAATAAAGATTAACGAAAGATGCAAAGGATATTATAAAAAGAGAATGAATGCAAAAGAAGTGAGAGGACAGCAATATGTAATACTGTTTTTAAGTACATTGTTATTAAAATAATATATAAAGATATATGAATAAATAAAATTTATAATAACAAATGTTATCCAATAAGTCTCCACCCTACTCTATTAGTTCTACGTTTCGACCAATCCGGCCATCTTCAAGGACAATCTTAATTATAGTTTTACAGCGTAATTATTAATTTATAAAAATTTGCAGGCTATTAAGTAATGATAGTAGTAATGACAGAAATTGGTTTTACAAAGAATTAATTTTATCATTAAATGTCATAGTGACAAAAACAGTTTTCTTTGCTTATATTACTTGGGTATAATAGTCTGAAAAGTTTTATAAATTAATCTTGAGACTGTAAAAGTATAATTAAGATTGTCCTTGAAGATGGCCGGATTGGCTGAAACGTTGAATATGTGATATGACTAATAATAAGACTTTTCGGATGACCATTGTTATTAATAAAAAAACTACCAGTCTCGAAAAAAATAATAAATTATATAATGGTTTTCGATAACATGTTAAAATAAATAATTAAAATATATTTTTTATTTAATAATTTATATATTGTTATTTACTACTGTATAAAAATATATACAAGTAAATTTTCTGTAGGTGACATAGTGACATGATAGAAATTGTGGAGAATCTACCCACTGATAGACCTCCAATAACATTTCTAGAGGAGAAGATCTCGAGGCCATCTTCTTTTCAGACGCCTAGGAGGATTATTAGGTAATAAAGGAGAAGCCAGGCTAGAAACAAGTGGATATGGGTGGTTGGGAAGTTTATCATGGAAGGATTGGTATCTGGTTCTGGCCAAATTGGCAACATAGAGAACATTGAGGTCCTGATGGATGACTTGATTTGTGATAAAGTAAGGAGCGTAAAGGATTTTACGAAGGATTTTGGACTGTAAGGATTGGATTCGGGAGGAATTTGATGGTTTTGTGGCCCCAAAGCTCAACTCTGTATGTCCAAATAGGCCTTATAATAGTCATGTAGATAATTAAAACATAAAATTTGGTTTACCTTATGCAACTGTTGTTTGCAGTTATTTTTCTTTTATTACTCAATAGATATTGTGAGGAAGCTAGGCTTAAAATCTAACTTTTTTAAAATTCATTTTTGCTTCCGCATCCACGCCTTTTGTATCTTATATACATATTATTATTTTTTTTTCGATATCGATATGAGTACTCGCAACTGTTTAGAGTATATTTTTAATTCGAGGCTATGATGTGTTTTCCGTTGATGTATCCGACAGGTGTAGACATTAACGACAGGATGGGGGCCTTATCAAGACTTAATATAACTTGCTGGCGTCTTATAAATATAACATATGGTGAGGACGGACGGCTCCTGCAGTGAGTGTAGTGTCCTGGAAGGGTACACTAGTGTATACTAATACTAATACTAATACGTGCCCCTAATGCTCACGTGCTAGCCACCTGGGTCCGTTCCAGCTGCCTCTTCCAGCTCCAGTGGCTGTTCCATATCCGCTCGTGCACCTTATGTCTCCGATTGACGAAGTGTCTTTCATATTTATTTTCTTTATTCTATTTATGAGCTGTGATTTGATATTACATCTGTCGTTTATTGTTTAATTTTCTATTGTAGTTTGTATTATATTATGTCATCCTTGACGGCTAAAAAAATATCAATTAAAGCATAAATATTTGTTATATATTTTAACATGTTATAGCTGTGACTACCAAAAGATTGTTTGGCAGTGGGTCTACCATTCTTGCATTTGAGGAGAACTCTCAGAAGTCTGTAAAGTTTCCATTACTTCTAAATTATAATACCTTCAATTATCATTAACTGAAGAATAGCTAATTATGGAAATTACAAGAATAAAGGATGCATCTTGTAAGATAGTCGAGCCGAAATAAAATAAACCTATTTGAGACAATGCAAATTCTTATCTTCCTCTTTGAAATTTTTTTTATATTTCGGAATTATTTGTTATAATTTTTGTAACTGATGAACTTATTTTTAAAATATGGTTCATATAAATGTACATAATTAAAATTGAATACATAACTGACGTTAGAAATGTTATTTGGCCAAAAAATAAATCAGTCTAGCCAGTTTGATGATGCTTACGGAAATCTGTTGATTCCCGTTTTATGTTTTTAAATTAAAAAAAGCGCACTTTTTTTTTTCAACCAGGGTTTCTCAATATGTTAACGTCAGGCATTTTAGGGGTTATAAAAAATTCTTTTTTTTTAAACAAATTTACAATTCGCTGCTGCGGAAGAATAATATCGCAACTGTTAAACTTTGCGATATTGACTTTGTCGTCTTGGTGGGCTCCAAAATTGATTTACTATATGTTTGTAAATCGACAAAATTGTACTTCAAATTCCTTTCTTGGCAAATATTTAAGTACTATTTTGTGGACTTACAAATATTTAGTAAATACAGTTTTATGCCTGTCAACAAAAGAAAGTGAATTTCTCAAAGTTTACAGCTGTGTCATTATTCTTCCGGGCCAGCGATATTTTCAGTTAAGGTAATTAGAGTCTTCGTTGAGAAGTAATGACTGGTTCGTTGGTACGAGGAGGAGGGTATATGAGTCCTTAGAATATCCAAGAGATGGCGCTTGTATCACGGAAACGGTTTGTTTTTAGTAAAGAATCATTACTCACTCGATATCTGGCAAAGTTTCATCATCGGTAATTCATCGAGTGGTATATTTTTTTTATCGTCGGTTGAAACGAGAGCTCTTGTTTATTTATAAAAATGGGGAAAAAAAATCAGTTTCAAACGATTATTAAACAAATATTTAAAAGACCAAACACCGAAAGAACTCAGAGCTGAGTTAGATTCTGCTTAAGACAATTCTGCCTTTGTATTTGCATCTATTTCAAATTAGATAAATGAATTTTAACGAGGATGATGAACCCTAATCATTGATAAAACACACGACAATTGTGTTCATTGATCAAAGTAGTTGTGGCCAAAACGGTATCAAAATGTATCATAACTTCAATATTGTATGATAAATTGGGTATGGAAAAAAAAAAGAAATTTGCAAGATATTCCTTGCTGAGAACAAACGCATTCGTTTGGTCGTCTCTGATATGGACGAGTTTCATTTTGGGGCGATTCCTAACTGTGGACGAAACATAGATACATCTCTACTATTCCGAGATAAAGGAATGGCAAAAACAATGCATGGTTAAAGCATGGCGAAATTTTTTCGGAATGCTTGTGTAATTTGGGCAGAGTTGGGCATACAGCTACCTGTGTACCACTATTCGCCATTATGAGTAATGTTACATATTAAGTGAAGTTTAGCTTTATATACCCAGTCCATCAGCTTAGCGTTGATGCAAGGCTAAAAAACACCATTACGTTGCCCTTCATCTATTTATTGTTGCTTGTCACTCTAGTGTTCAAGCAACAACACTTGTCGAAGTTTAGTTAACAAGGCCAGATGTTGACTATTATTTTATCTCCTCATTTACTTAAGATCAATCTAAATATGTTAGTTTCTTTCCACTTTTTTTGATTGGGAATAATTCTGTAGCTACAGTAAAAGAATAAAAATAATAAATATATTAATTTTGACTTACATTTATTTAATTTGGAAAATGCATGAATTTTACTTTTAACAATTATTTTGTCGAACTGATCCGTTACTTAGGACTACATCTGGACAAAATACTGTCATGGAATCATCGTACAAGACTGAAAAATTGGAAACTGCTCGTCGATTACGACTATTACAACCTTTACTGGACAAACGGTCTAAACTGTCAATCCATTACAAAAGATTGATCTACATGACTATTATTAGGCCTATCTGAGCTTTAAGCTCCACTGAACCATCGAATGCCTACCGAATCCAATCCTTACAATCCTCAATGCCCCTTACTTTGTCACAAATCAAGTCATTCTTCTGGACCTTAATGTTTCACATGTTGCCGATTTGGCCAGAAATAGATACCAATCCTTCCATGATAAACTTCCCAACCACCCAAACACACTTGTTTCTAACCTAGCTTCTCCTTCGTCACCTAATAATCCTCCTAGGCGTCTAAAAAGAAGACGGTCTCCAGATCTCCTCTAGAAATGTTATTGGATTTCTATCAATGGGCAGATTCTCCACATGTTTGTATCATGTCATTTTATCACTTACAACCAATTTACTTTATATATATATATATATATATATATATATATTTATACCATCGTAAATAACAATAAATAAATTATTAAAAAATAAATAAATAATTATGTTTACAACGACTAATAATTGGGATGCACAATTTAAAATGATATAATCTACTAAGTGTGTGCAATTTTTTTAACCGATTTTGTTTAGTAAAAATTGGTCACTCGAAAAACATGGTATGTAATATTTTTTAGTGAGTAGACGTTTTTGGTATCCCTTGCTTTTGTAAGCTTGATTTCATAAACTTTTGAATGAATGTATAGGAAATTTGTTTTTTAAGAAAATACTGTTGATATTAAGTTACGATACGTGACTCCTCGATGAAGATGGATCATTTTAATCAACAAGCATTTTAGCAATCTAATAATTTTCAGTATGTCAGTTACAAGGCATGGACGCCTCATATATTAGTTGTTACTTCTATTTACGTTTTACAGTTACTTTTTGTTATTTAGATTATTGTTCTTACTTGAGTAGAAGTTATTATTGATTTTTTGTAGTTTATTAATCTTATTAAGAAAACAAACTATTTAAAACGCAGTATTTATTGACTCATTTTAAGTTTTTTTATTTAATTTCTTGACAATTAATCATTCATAGGTTATAACACAATATATAACTATGAATGTTCGTTGTCCCTTACAATTTATTACAATTTTTCGATTTTTTACTTTTTATTTTTGATTTTTTTCTCATTTTTTATTTATTATTTTTTTCTTATTTGATATCGGTCCTACAGATTGATGTAAAACAGAAGTAGATCAATTAAAAAAAATTAAGTAGCCATAAAAAAAACATTATTTTTATTAATTGGAAATAATTAATGAACAAAATTATTTAAATAATATAATATAACATAAGTGCCATTTGTTGCCTACGGTTAACTGTTTATCCTGTCTTTTATCATAATATTTGCCTCAGTCTTATCATTTTGTGGTACTTTCAAGCCCCTCTTTATCTATTGTCCTGATATTTTCGAGACCCTAGATCTCTCTTTCATATCTTTATTGAAACTAAATATATCTGCCATTGGAAAAGCAGACATCCTGAGAACATTCTAATCCAACTTTCTCATGTGACATTGTCTTCTTTTCTTATTGCATTACATAATCTTTGACAACCGATCCAGTGGTGTTTTTTTTGCGACGTATGGATCTTCTTTATATGACTTGAAATATGGTCCAATCTATCCCCCATGATGTGATAGTTTATTAGATGTAAATTTTACTATTACCTTCCGAAAAGAAATTTACTTAAGTTATCCGACAATTCACAGTGCTAAAAAGTGCATGTGAGGATTCGAGATCAGTAATTGCTGTTGGAGGGCAGTCACGATTCGTCCTTCGCAGCTCTCTGCAATGTTCCTTCCTTCCTGCATGCCGTGATGCGTTTTTTCTCTCTCTCTCTCTCTCTCTATCTTTTTTCTCCTATCTAAACTTCCAATGTCTTAGGATTCAAATTATGTGGCATCATAAAACAAAAAACTTTCCTTAGTATCTATTTTATACTTATAATATACGATTTGAATCTTATCCAAGAATCAAGGGTGTACCCAGGATCAAAACTGGGGGGCGGTCAAGCCATAATCAATCAGGTTGTGACATTTTAGCTCGGAAAAGGCGAATAAAACCAAAATTTAAAGAAAATTATGTACAATTATCGCAGAGCTTTCTTAGTTATTACAATTAGTAATAGCTTGAAAAAAGAATTTTTTTTTTCACTTCTTGGGAGGCCAGTTCCTATTCTGTCTCTTACGCCCGCGCCAAGAACTAGTGAAATTTCAAAGAAGAAACTAAAAAATTTATCCAAATTTATTTCCATGTGATATGTGGTTTTATTTTATTTGTTTTATCATTATTTTATATATTCTGTTAATTATTGAAGTTTATTTGTATATTTTTAAATTCATTGTATTATTTTATTTTATGGCATCTTGTAATTTCATCTCTATTTTGTAATTTGCTCTAAGGCTCAAAAGCCTAATTTTGACGCCTGTAAATTATTCTAAAGGGATCGTTCCCAGAATAAATAAATATTATTATTATTATGTTAGGCTTTCAGTACCAGTATGTTTCAGAGGCCAGTACCCCTCCTGCCTCTTACTCCCATGCCAAGAACAATAGTGCAACTAAAAAAATTGCAGCAAATTTATTTTTATGTGATATGTTAGGCTATCGTTGTCAAAGAATAAAATATAGTGTTATTCCAGAAAAATCCAAAATGCTATTGCTACTAGATAGCAATATATATATATATAAACAATAAATAAATATTTTTAATATATAACAATAATTTAAATTTTAATATTAAACAATAAATGATTTTCATTTTTACAAAATTAATTTGTAGGGACGTTAGTTTCTATTAATTATTTTTTTTATTTTAATCCTTAGCAATACTTATTAAACAGTCAGATCTTATTAAATTCTCTTCATTGCCTATGCATTAGACTTTTATATTGAGTTCAATTTATACTTATGGAAGAAAAGTCTTTTTTAAAATTCATGAATTGAGGTATTTGAGCCATTAATGTGCCCTAGGCTTGCCCATACCTCCACTGGCAATAATATGTTATTTATAATTTTCTGATTGCTGGAGGACAATTTAAATATTTACGTCATGGTGCAGGCCAGCTCTCAGTCGAGCTCTTTAAAATGGGGCTCCAGCCTCCCTATTCTTATTCCGCGTCGGCTCCTTCATCATTCACAATCTCCCGGTTGTTCGCCGATGCCGGGTCGTCGAGCTATCCCGTGCAGTAGTCTTCCAATCATATGCATTTAGTAAGTTTCTTGCAAACACTAATTTTTTTTGTTCGATGAAGAAACTCCCTAACCAAATTAACCAGGATTTCTCTGTTATCCATTCTTGCGACATGGCCTGCCTATTTCATCTTATGATATTCGCAAATCTATCGTATTCGTGTCCTTGAAGAGGTCGTAAAATTCCACAGTTTTTCTTTTTTGCCAGGTATTGCCTTATTTGATTGAATCAAAGATTGTTCACAATATTTTTTTTCTCAACAATAAGTAGGCTATTTGCATCAGACTTAGTCGATGCCCAGGTTTAGGATCCTTATGTGAGGGCTAGGTGTGTTAGTGTTTTTATAAATGTTGTATAAGCGTCATTATTATTTAAAAAAAGAATACTATGACAAAGTTTAGTAAAAGAAAAATACTTCATTTATGTTTAGATTCAATCATTAATAAACCAATAAGATGTCTGCCTCCACTCGCTTTAGTAGCTTAACATTGAGAAATTAAATCAAATTTAGAGTTTTATAAAGAGTTTTAAAAAAATTTTTTTTTTCAGTTTTATTAATATTATTTTTTTTTTTTTTATGTACACCCTATAGAAAATTTCTTGAACTAAATTTACAGAATTAGAGGAGGGACTCATAAATTTGTCTGAGATGATTTTAACTGATTCCGAGTGATCGCCTATGATTGTAGGAATAAGCTTAATTGGTGAAACAAACTCTAATTTTTTTTATTATATATATGAAATAATGTTCAAACGTTCATTGATTATTTCTGTCTAATCATTGTCCAATCTATTAAATTTTCTAATAATGAATAAACTTTGTCCTGTGGCTAACGTAAGCCTTAGGTGGTGTGGTATTGAAAACGCAGGTGTGACACGCGCCTAACTTTTTCCTGCCTGAAATTAAATTATTCCTCCAGATGTTGAACTAGAACTTTTTATACATAGTACGAAACGTTATTATATCTTGATAACACAGTATATTTAAAAAAGTACAATCCTTGACACTCTAAAACTGGAAACGGCCGAACGTTTACTCTACCATATTTGGTATTTATATACAGGCTAACCTTAAATTTAATACTCACCTTGAATGTCTTATCAAAATTTATTCCATCGGGTGTAAATATTTATTAATAGTATCATATAAATATTCATGTATGGATATGAAGCTAAATAATTTATTTATCTTCATCTTGATTTAAATATTAGAATGATTAACTATTTATAAATATCAATAGTAAATTTGAAATAAATTTGCTCGTTGTTACTCCGTGTTTAACACTTCTTTTCTTTTTAGAAAGGCTTTGTAAAAATTTTGAAATAATTGTTAAGCACGTTAACATCAAATGTGTCAATATTGTTGTAGATGATTTTATGACTGATCAAAATACATGTTCGACTTGCCAATAATTTGTTCATAAAGGATATTTGTATTTCATTTTGATCGTAAAGATTTAAGAATATTTAATGTCAATTATGGCTCTAGGGTTCCTCTCTCGATAGCGAATATCAATTATGGTTATATGCTTGATTATAGTTTGTATAAAATTTACAATGTCGTGAGTTTATTTTTTAACCTTTTTTTCTTTTTTCGTAAAAATTTGTTAAGTTAATAATGCTGGCAATAAAAACAAAGAATGGTTTTAGGCTGGCAAGGGGAGCCTACTGACTTGGAATAACTTGTTTCAATAAACCTTTTCTTTGGTGATTCTTGGTTGGAAAATATTACCATTGCTATATTTTCATTTTTTTTTTATATCCGTAGATTTTAGGTCAAGTTTTACGGGCTACTCAACACACAGAAATGTAATCTTACTGTGTATTTTTAGTTCAATTTTTAAGCTATAAAAAAATCTCTACTATTTTTAACTATTGGAAACGAGCCGTATTCTCACAAATGAACATCAATAACCGAAAACAAGAAATTTTCATTTAAAGAATATATTCACTCACATAACGATTGTGATAAAAGTTTGTTGGAAGCTAGAAAATTACGTTTGAATGGCAGACAAGTTCCTAAATGAAGTCATTACTTATTTCAAAGGACGAAAATGAACAAATAATTCTTTAATCCGTATATAAGGTTTTAGTTGATATTTAATTTACGCAATAAACATGATATTTCGATCCAGGAAGGAAAAAATATGAATACTAGATTTCTGAGGATTAATTGAACTCATATAAAAGGAATTCTAATCTAGATCAAAATTGTTTTAAATTGGTCCGATATTGATCATTTGTCATTGGGCTTTTAATTGCTGATGTTTCCTGTCAATCCATTCTAACATATGGTACTTGGTACACAATCATATAATTTTAGCTATAATCCTTCCCGTATTCCCATATAATATCCCATATGCACTGCAAATTAAATTGAATTGTCGCTTCATTGGAAGAATCGTAGATATTGAAGTATACTGAAATCGATGATGGTGTTCCACAAGGCTTAGTTCTTTCTCCCGTTGTTTTAGACTTTTATCATCATTTTATTCAGTCCATAGCTATGGACGATGCAGCATTATTATTTTTCCAGTGCATTGTTGACTGACCTTAATGATTGGAAGAATAAATGGATTATCAATCTTTACGCTTTGACGCCCATCTGAACCGGCTATAAATGGTGAAAAATTGTAATAGTAACCACAAGTGAAGCTGTAAATATGCCTCGTTTGCTTATGGCGAATCCGCGCAGGGTGTGTGTATAAGATATTTAGATTGACTGGTAAAAGTTGGACTGAATTTGTGGCCGACCTGTGGAGTGTCGATTTTTGAACCAAATCAAAAGGCGTTTGTGCTGCATCCCCCTGTTTGAATTATTTTAGAACTGTCAACATATACATTTTTGTGCTCTCTGTGTTTTAATGAATCAAAGAATTTCCCCAATCTTCGAATTCTATAATTAACTCCATTTTAAGGTTGTATATATATTTTAAAACTAAATTCGGTTTAATTCCATTATTTCAAATGTTGTTAATTGACTTTAGCAGTTTATTTTTAATTTACCATATAGTCCAAGAGGAGAAAAAAGGCAGTTATCCCATCCCAATTTTTGATAATGAAAACTATGTATAATTAATATTCAAAATTGATGAGTCTGCCAAGTATAAGTAGGCGGAATAAAAAATGGCGGCTGTTTCAAATCGATAAAAAAAAACTATTTTTTTTATTTTAAAAAGTTGGAACAAAACAAGAAAACCTAAGAGAACGTCATATAAAGAAGAGTGAATTTGCTAAAATATGAGCCCTAATAGAGTTATTTACGTTAAATAGTTTTCGATATATAGATTTTTAAAAAGCAACATTTCATAAAAATGTACGTACCAAACGATAGGGACGTACCAAAAGATCAGTAGTTAGTGAATTTATTTTGAAAAATTTTGACCTTTACCTTCATAGGAATAGTATTTTTCATTATATTTGCTAAAATAAATTGATTTAAAGTTGTTCGGACAAATTTTCATTTGCCAAATTTATATTCATATGTGAATATCATAAAAACTATTACCCCTACGAAGATAATTGTCATAAACTATTTTATAGTAAGTTAAATTTTCTTAATTTTAAGTGTTGGCAGACATATGTGCGTCTTATGGATCGAGAGATATATTATTTTAAAAATCCAACATTTTATAGGAACAACTAGAAATTAACATTTTGCGAGTTAATTTGGTCAAATATTATAAAAACTACTACTCCTACAAAGATAAACCTAATTAACTATTCTGTAGTAAATTTAACTAGCTTTAATTTGAGCGCTGGCAGACATCAGTACGTCTAATGGTTTCTGAAATAAAGTTGTTCATAAATCAAATTTATCGTCCGAACAACTATAAATCAATTTATTTTAGCAAATACCATGAAAACTACCATTCCTACGAAGGTTATGGTCATAAACTTCTTTATAGTCCATTAAACTAGCTTTAATTTGAGTGCTAATAGACATCGTCACATAGTTCCTAAGATATAGATTTCTCAAAATAAATTAACTAACTACTAATATTTCAGTAGATTTTTAAGTAATTTTGCTTTTTAAAAAGGTATATCTCGAGAACTATTGGATGTAAATAGCTCTTTTAGGGCTAATATTTCAGCAAATTTACTCTTCTTTAAATAATGTCCTCTTAGATTTTCTATTGTTTTTGTTAGTTTTTAAGATATAGAGCTCCGAATGAAAAATTAAGGTTTTGAAACAGCCGCCATTTTTTAATCCCCCTACCTATACTTGGCAGACTCATCAATTTTGACTAGTAATTATACATAGTATTGAAGTAATCAAAATTTGGGGTGAGATAACTACCTTTTTTTCTTCTTGGCTCTTGTACTAATAGTACACATATATATTTATAAAGACATTATATTTCTTGGTTATTAAATTAACAAATTTCTGATAACAATTCTTGTGCAAAGGTTGATTTGTAGGTTATGTAAGTACTATTTGGATGAATTTTTATCATCTAAAACCTAGTTTACTGATATCTATGTTTCCTTTCATTCATTTATTTTCTTCCTTTTTGATAAAAGTCAAAAGAACATACTAGCGTGTGGATACCGACGGTTGTCGTTTCCTTTGTTTACTAAGCGTTTGTACTTGTCTCGGATTTTGCGGCAAGTGACAAATGTGTAGATACAACAGTTGATACCTTCTAGTTCATCTGGATCGTAGTCTTACCTGGAATTACCATATCAATACTAAATTAACTCAGCCTACGCAAGATTGGCTATGCTGAATCTTTTCAACAATAGAAAATCTAAATTAAAACCGATTCTCATTTATATAGCACTACTGAGGGCTGGCCTTTACTGATGTAAGGATGTATCGAGTGTGTTGAGGCAGCATCCTGTACGAAACGAAAATAAATTACTCTTAATTATTGCCATTTCTTTACAAGGTCCTATCAATCGCGCTGTAGATACCGCTTGATTTATAAGGAATAGTCAATTGTAATCGCTAACTACAAGTGATATCAATAAATGAATTAATCAAAAAATTCATTCCCTGTTATAGGTGCAATGGCAATCCAACTTCATTATGCTTAAACTGTTTATTTATTTATTTTTCTTAACTTATATTTTCAGTATATAAGTCAATTATTTATATTTTTCCTTCTTCAATTACATAATTATTGTTTTTTATTAATTAATTTTTAGTAACTAAAATTATTTAATAATTATTCATAATGAATATCTCAAATTCTGTTAGGACTCCCTGCTTACTCTTCGCCTCCTTACAAATACACTACTCTTTGGCCCACCCGCCTAAAACAGCGAACACCGGTGCCCCCCCTTCTCTGCCCCCCCCCATCCCGACAGCCTGTAGCGCTAGCCAGAGGGGTTTATTTATAGGAGGTGCCCCTGAAGGGCTGCTCTTTGTCTGCTCCCTAACAGGTCTCTTTTAGAACCTCTTTGTCACAGCATCCTCCTGCCTCTGTTTCATCTACCTCTCTTCCCTAAATTACACAGGCCGTGTAACTTGTATCGGTTACAGTCGATTACAGCGAAACGTCTCACTTCATTCTCTGCCCTCGTACTCTTCTCCCCTTGCTCATTACTCATGTGATCGTATGTTCTGGATGTTCTCTCTCGACAACTAAATTGCTTCTTGTTCTACTATTTGTAACTTCCGTTTTAGATTAACTAGATATACAATAATTCTCGATGCTTCCTTTATAGAATCTGAGGGACGACAGGCTGATTACTCAAGCATTGTTTTGTTTTTTTCAAACTATACCATTACTAAACTGTTTTAGATACAATTAAGTAGTATGTAGATAATTAATTTAGAGTCGTAACAAACACTAAATTTGTTGTAACTTATAACGGTACTTATACTTACTTCTCTCCATCCGCTTCCAAGTTTCTTGTGGTTTGGTGCAGTCATGTTCTAATCAATAGATGTTTGAACAACAATTTGGCATTTTTTAGGTTTCAAGAGGTGCGAATGTCAACTTAGTTTCTGCCGAAAGTACAAAATTAAAAAAAAAAATATATTGTAAGTAAAAGTAAAAATTTATATGCATTCAAGATATCCCTTGTCGTTAGTTAACTTGATACTCCACTGGGACAGATTCATGTTATATTTCATACAGCACAGGTAGATCGCGCTTGTATACTGGTGTTACCGTTTAAATTTACCAAAGATCCTTATCTTCTAATATCCTCTTACTATTCGTCCTACCTATTCTGAAATCTATCTTTTTTCTCATATTATGTATCAGTAATCACATTGGTTAAGGACCTGTTGAGAGTATATTTCTTATTTTCTTCAATATCCAAGTGAACCAGCATATGATACTGTACACATTCAACTATTACTGCATTGAGAGATTATTACAAACACAGGAGGCAAAGATTAATCCCGAGGGCCTTTCTGGCAGCAGCCGAACCCGACAGTTCTTACGGGTATCAACCACTGGAAGTTCCTGAAGTCGACCAGGGCGAGGTGATACACCACAGAGGACCGACAACGTGCCAATGCCTCGTTCCTGTGCATACTAAGTGATCATATATATTTTGGGATCTCTTTCAGATCGAAACTGACCGACTTAGCTCCAGTATCAACCCTGATACGTTGATTAATTAATTTGGTTTTAAATAAGATGGAAAAAAAAATTATGAACAACTGTAAAAGTACGAAATTATTCGAAAATTTTTGAAAGAAAAAAAAAACAACTCGAAAATGTTGGATATTTGGTATACAAAATGTACAGTAAGGGTTACTGCTCTCGTTTTACCCTCATTTCGAGTTCTCGAAACTGCTCTGCGTTGCTTTTTCTTTGTTAACTTCTAGATGGAGGGGGTAAGTTGTGTGGAAAATAGAAACCAGAAAGGAGGAGCTTGTGACAAGCTTCAGGGGTACAAATAAATAAGTTTAGAGGAATAGGATCCAATTACCGTCTGACTTATGCAAGTTTACATTACATAGGCGGACACGCCAATTTAACTCAATGTAAATTTGGGCCCCTGGGCGTGGCCAACTCCCTCCTTTTTGGCTTCAGTTTTGTTTTGAGGGAGATAATAGTGTATACCTCACCTTGACTAAAAAAGATAGTCTTGTATGTTTATAGATCGACATTTATATCTTGGAGGAAGGAGTTTAATGGAGGGGTAAACGGGCAGGAAAAGTAAAGCCAGAAATGGAGACCTTTTAAGCCTTTTAGGGGCGTGGCAGAGGAATAGGGGAAGACTACTAGCCAAACACTTGTCGTATGTTGCAGTTTTAATTGCAATGGTTGACATTCATATTAATCTTAACTTAAACCTTCCTTTCGTAGGCGTGGCCTTTTTTGGCTGACCTTTTCTTTGAAGGAGGGATAGATAGGACCGTTTTAACCTGTACCATCTCGTGTTCGTATTTTATTTATTCAACTTCGTCTTAGTTCCTGCTTAGTTAAAAAAATCAGAATACCTAATTATTCCTTACCTTATTAATTGTAATTATGTAAACCGTTGCTTCTAATAAGGAAATAAACTTGAATAGTTCCCTAGAATCTGCTTAAATCAACAGTTACAAAACATTACAAGAATGATTTACAACTCCCAAGCGATAAGAAGTTTACTTTATATTCTTTTCTTTGGTACTAACTGTCGTAGTGCGTTCTCAAGATCCCAATGGCGACGATGAAGTTACTATTTGTTCTTGGGTTCCTGGTGATTGCTGTCAGTTTCATTAATGCTGAAGGTGGTATATTCATACAACATGTAGCTTTTTCATTGTTACTTTATTCACTTATATCTAATGAAATACTCCTTGGATTAAACTAGAGTGGTGCTCGCCCACAACCTACTGCCCCGGCACTTTTCAATGCTGTGGCTTTTACACTTGCTGCCCATATTACATGTACTGTTGTGGTTCAGGATACAGTTGCTGTAGTGGTGGTTATTTCTTAAGTTAAGTATTTTTATATTATCTTTAAGACAATCAAGTATTTTTATGTTGTCTTTAAGACACTGAAGTATTTTTATATTGTCCCTATAATCCATTCCATCCTAGGACACAATTTTCTATTTTATATTTTCTTTTGACCTTGATTAACAATTTAATACTCTAATAACCTTTGGATAGGCAAGTAATAAATTTTTATTTGAGCTTATATGTGTTTGTAAAATTAATTAATCCTTATTCTATTCGTCAAGTACTAAGTCAAAAATTGTTTAAAACTAATTCTTTATATTTTAATTAATTTATTCCTTGTACCTGGATACCATGATGTAACCATAAGTAGGATTGTTGGCTTATAGATACGGGGTTCAACTAGATAATTCTGAACAGTGTCCCATACTCGAAATTAGGAGATTTAAATGATTGTTTTGTTAAACATAACGTTTTATTACATAAGTGTATGTTTTGATTTTATTTAGAGTCAGACGTATTCTTAAGATAGTACTGTAGACCGCTATTACTTTCTTTATCGAAGTTGTCCTGTAAACTGTTCTTAAGCTATTAGAGTTGTTACAAATTAATTACAATCTATGAGATTTCGATCTTAATTACTATCTTTTGAAGTTCTTGATAATCAGACAGTTCTAAAAAACTATATTGAGCCAACGTTTCGAGGTTTCATTGTTTCTGTTGTCGTGGCTACAGTAAAAAAAAAAAATTCATTATGTTCCTGTAGCCGTATTCACCCAACCTTAGGGTATTCATGATCTTTAGTTTAACATGTTAAATGAAAAAACTTATATTAGTATTGTTTTTGATGTTTTTGGTTATGTGACAATAATAATAATAATGTAGTGACAGTTGTCAATTAGCTCATGTTGATTCTCTTTCTCACAAGTTAGAAGGTCAATAAGACACTCAGTAGCCAAACCTTTACACAACTCAATTTAGGCATGTTGTAGTAAATTACTTTAGTGAAAACTTAATAGTAACCAATAACTTGAAGTTTTGGAAGGAAAGGTTATAAAACAAGTTGCTCCAAAAATCCGTTAGGAGCTCTTTAAACTAAGACTTTAGGCTGCTCACAATCCTATACTTATAACATTTAACACGGTAAAACATTTTACATTTAACACATCATGAATACCTCTCTTATATAGTTAGCCCCTTAATCAGGGAAAAATCTTGCGGTCGAGCGTGATTCTGATCAAATTAACTCCTTTCTTAACCGTTGGTCCTGGAACAGTACTTAACAAAGTACTGCATCCCTTCTTGGGTTGTATCATACCGATTTTTTTTAAAAATAATTAAAGTTAGATTTTTTTTAATTTACATTTTTTTTTTTGTTTTAATAGGATTTTTAAAAGATGTAAAATCATTTAACATTTAAACAATAGTAATTGTGATTAATAACAGTTTTATATGATCCTATTAAGTTGTACGATTGTTTGTAAATAAAATACAATGATTGACAAAGGCTCTGCGGACTTAATCTAACCTTGCTCTCTTTTGGCAGTAGAGCATTTTCAATATCAGTTATAAAATTTTTATATGATGACATTGAATTAAAAATCAATACAAATATTAAACTATGATGAATAAATAACAGCCAAACGTGCTTATAAAGGGTGTTGGTTAGTCGACAAAGTCAGGAATTTTAGGGGCATTAGAAAGATTGTAACGAATTTGATTAAAGTAGGGACAGTGACCATTAGTTTTAAAATTTAATATTTTATTTCAAATTCCATAAATTTAGAAAGTTATAATTTTAACCGAATAGAGTAAGTAATTCTCTATTTAAAGATCTAACCAGTACCAGTAACCATATCGGTTTCCGTTAGGTTATACAAGATTTGTTTTCATTCTTTTAATAGCCAAATTATACATAGATATTGAAAATTAGAATTAATACAGTCGATAATGTCGATATCATTTCATTCCATTCATTGTATATTGAAGAAAATTAAACAATCCCTTTCTAGATGTTCTTGGCCTATGCTATTGGGGATTATAGAGACTCAACATAAGCTAAGTGATAATATTGAGGATAAGGAATAGGAGGAAGTATATTACAAGATTTTTTTTTTCCGAACCCTCTAAAACAGAAATAAAAAGTGAATTAGTAAGTACATTACTGCGAAAGAGAAAAGTAATCCGTGTTGTGTCTTACCTTTTACTACCTTTGGTATTTTAAGGTTATCTGTTATGTTGTATATCATATATGAGCTATCCATTCTAAAAAGGAGCTATTTTAAGTCCGGAGGTGAGGGGCCTCCTCGTGTTGTAAGATAAAAATAAAAAAACGTTAATTAATAAAGACGATAGATAATGGTGAAATAATAAGAGAAACAGTCAGAAGTCGAAAAGAATTTTGAGGGAGGGGGTGGGTGTGCATCAGAAGATGGATTATGAAGTGATGTTAATAGGGTTTTTGGAACCTTTCCTGCTCTGCTACCTCGCAGGAAGGGGGGATGGAGTGATTATATTATAAGATTTTTTTTTTTTTTTTTTTTTTTTTTTTTCTCTTCTTACCTCCTAAATTTTTATTAAAACTATTGCAAATATATACAACTTAAAGCTAGGAATATATACTAAATATAATATATCTTTGTTTGCCTTACGGCATTATAAGATGAGAAACATGGTCCGCTGAAGGCGGTTTATACATATGTGGCTCTATAGCCAGGGGCTAACAAAGAATGGGGAGGGGCCATTCCGGCTGGTTGTGTTGAGGTGTGGGTGACTTCAGGCTGTTATAAGATAATAATGTTTTCTCTATTTATACGGTAGCGACAGCATACAAGCGCTATCTACCGGTATTATTTGAAAACTAACATAACATAAATCTTTCCCAGTACAGTTGTATAGAATCCAATCAACTGATGATAATGCATCATAATTTTACTGTATATAACGACGTTTGTAAAGACTTGATTACCGACATAATACTTAAATTTTATCCAAAGTATGTAAGTAAATTGATTATTTTATTTTAATTCTCTTGTTTTATTTTTGTATATGTTTTCTCTTGTTGGCCTCACCAAGCAAATGTTTATATCCGAGACTTCTTTTTTATTCTTTAAAGTTCTCTTCTCCATTCCAGCTTAGTTAAAATTCGCTATAAGTATTTCCTATCATATTAATTTTAATCATACAAACTTTTACCTATTGACGAAATAAACCAGAATTTTGGAAAACCATCTTATATAGAAGGTCACTAAACCGCGCAAGGGTAATTTAGAGCCCTGAGATGATAAGGAATTTGCTTTATAATGACTTGTTTAATTCTGATATAGATAGTGCGTTCTCTCATTCTCAATGCCGTTGATGAAGTTACTGTTTGTTCTTGAGTTCCTTATGACTGGCATCAGTTTCATTAGTGCTGACCGTGGTAACCTATGAAGCATTTAGTCTATTCTGTATTGTTATATTTATATATACGTTTAATTATGTACTCCTTGGTACTAACCTAGTGTGGTGCTCCCCTGCTTCCTTCTGCCCGAAATCTTATCTTTGTTGTAGCCCTTCAACCTGTTGTCCCGAATCGGCGCTATGTTGCAATGAACTTTGCTGTAGTTTTGGTTCTGCGTTTTCCTCCATATTGTGAGTATTTTGTTTAATAATTTCATTGTAATTCCTTCATTGCTGTGAACCGTTAATCTACTTCTTTATGACGTTGATTAGCAATTTGGTACTCCTAATTCATAAATAGCCTAGTAATAAGGTTTCGGCTATTGTGTGTAAAATTAATCTTTATATCTTAATACATTTATTTGTATCTTGATGTTCATGGTGTTAATCAACAATGTTGGTGTTGCGGTTGTTGGCTTTGGGCTAACCTAGATAATTCTGAAGAGGATTACATACTTAAAGGCTTAAATGGTTGTTTTCTTCAAGATTGAACGTTAAGATTGATAGGTTTAATTATAATCAATTTTTGACCTATTATATAAGGATTTGTCAATTATAAAACTATATTATGAGACTGTATTGTTCCCTATATAGCATTGGTTCCCTGATAACTTAGTAATTGGTTAGGAACTCTAGCAACAATAAATTACAGTACAAGAGCCCAAGAGGAAAAAAAAGTTAGTTATTTCACCCCATTTTGTTATTACGTAATTGAAAACTATGTAGAATTACTAGTCAAAATTGATGAGTCGGCCAAATATAGGTTGGGAGATAAAAAAACCCGAATTTTTCTAAAAGTCAAAAATAATTATGTTCATTCAGAGCTCTATATCTTTAAAACTACCAACAACACTAAAAAATCTAAGAGAACATGATTTAAAGTAGATTAAATTTGATAAACTGTAAGCCCTAATAGAGCTATTCACGTTCAATAGTTCTCGAGATATAGCTTGTTACGGTTGCCATGGTGAAATAAAAACACTGACGATATGTTCAGACGAGTGGGTTTTGGTTTTGTAAAGGTGACAATTTGATTTTGGAACACGTTACGATTGTTTAATGTGAAGTGGTAATAGTTTAAAGGCCCTCTGTCTTTACTGTATTAACCGAAATAGCATCATATGAGAAATGTTGTTATATATGTTTTGTTTTTCAAAATTATGGTGTTCTACTTCAATGGACGGTCATTAACACTAGAAGTGGAGATATAGTGCAGTGACGTTCCTTCAACATGTCCTGGATAAGAGAATAATAATGTAAATGTAGTTATTTAAGTTAAGGTTAAGTAAACTTTAAAATTAAAAGTTTTAATTGTTTTATTAATTGATAAGAATTTTTTTTTCCTTTTCGCTCTGTGTACATATATTTCTTATTATTATAACCTTTTGTACATATAGTTCTGCTGTTCTTTCTCTGTTTTCAACTTGTTTTATTTACTTATGTTTTTTTTTGTTGTTCATGGAATATTACGATAATTCAACAGGTGGGTAGGTAATACCCCCTAGGTTCTCTGTTATCTACAAGAAAAGGTATTCCCCAGTGGTCATAATTCAACAATTGTTTATATAGGGGTATATTTTAGTTATATTGTGGGCATAATGCTTCGGGGTTTTCGTTATTTCCAAGAAAAAATAACGTGGCGCCTAAGGAGTAATTTATTCTTTATTATTTTGTCCTTTTTTTCCTTTTGCGATTATATTTTCTTTTTTTTTTCCCCCCTTTAACTCACCCCTTCTCCGCTGAGCGTGGCCAACTATAGACGATAAACATATAACTAAGAATAAATCAAAATTTGCTGTTATAAGCTTTTTAAAAATCAATATTTCATAAAAATGTTGTACAGAACGTACTGAATGATCAGTAGTTAGTGAATTTTTTTGTAAAATCTATATCTCAAAAACCACTTGACGTGCAGACGTCTGAAAGCACTCAAATTAAAGCTAGTTTAATGGTCTATGAAGTGGTTTATGATGTTATCGTCGTAGCAGTAGTAGTTTTCATGATACTTGCTAAAATAAATTACTTTATGGTTGTTCAGACAATTGGTTTGATTTATGTAAAACTTTATTTCAAAAACTATTGGACATACAGATGTCTGCCAGTGCTCAAATTAAAGCTAGTTAAATTTACTACAAAATAGTTAATTATGTTTATCTTTGTAGGAGTAGTAATTTTTATGATATTTGACTAATCTACTTTATAGTACGTTAAACTAGCTTTAATTTGAGTGCTAATAGACATTTATACGTCACACAGTGCCTGATATATAGATTTCTCAAAATAAGTTAAATAACAACTAATCTTTAGTAGATTTTTTAGAAATGTTACTTTTTAAAAAGCTATATATCAAGAATTATTGAACGTAAATAGTTCTATTAGAGCTAATTTTTCAGCAAATTTACTCTTCTTTAAATAATGTTCTCTTAGATTTTCTAGTGTTGTTGGTAGTTTTTAAGGTCCGAGAGCTCCGAATGAAAAAAAAAAAAAAATGTTTTTTTAAGGTTTTGAAACAGCCGCCATTTTTTATTCCCCCTACCTATACTTGGCAGACTCATCAGTTTTGACTGGTAATTATACATAGTTTTCTTTAAGTTAATCAAAAATTGTAATGAAATAACTGTTTTCTTTCTTCCCGGCTCTTGTATTATTAGGAACTCCTACGAAGATAGGTGTCATAGTATATTACGTAAAAGTAGCTTTAATTTGAGTGCTAATAGACATCTGTACGCCTCGTGGTTCCTACGATATAGATTTCTCGCAATAAATTCACTAACTTCTGATTTTCCATCAAGTGTCTGTTTTTAAAAACATATATCTCGGAAAATATTTCCATTAGGGCTGTTATTTTAGCAAATTTTCTTTTCTTTAAATTGTTTTCTATGTGATTTTCTAGAATTGTTAAATTGAATTGCCTGTTCTTGTTTTTGTGGCTGAAAATAAACATCAAAAAATTTTTATATGGGTATCTAAGGTTTCAATAATGTTTTTATTTACATAATCAAAAAATTGATATATCTTTGATTATCTTCGCGGCAGAAAGGGGGAAAAATGAGAATAAAAATTCTGAGGAAAATTTAGTTACTGTGTGGAAATACCCCAAGAGTCTTACAAAGAGTTGACTGGCTGGGAATCGTACTGCTTATCTCATTATTTATCTAGGAAGGAAACTAGAGAGTTGCATTGACATATTCTCGATGTGCATATTACGCACATTTTTTGTGTTTATTACCAATAGAAACGCATACTGTATAATTGGAATATTCGGTTTAACAGAATATGCTGATTCTCGTTTTTAAATCGGTATACTTAAATTAAGTGCCGTGTTGAACAATATATAATTTTTAAAAAATACAAGTGAAAGTCATATAGTGAATATAAGCAAGGAATAAAATAAATTATAAAAAATTGATAAATGAAATAATAATAATAAACGTTTTCTTTTTTAAATTAACCACTATATGAAAATTTACAATTTTTTTTTTTATTTATTTAAATCCTATTATAACACCATTACTCCATTTTAGTTCTGTCTGTTTTCTATAATATAGATAAATCATGAGGAATTTCCGTATAATGTTAAACTTAATCTTGAGTCAGGAGTATTAGTAATCGTAATAGAGCAATAACTGTCAGTTTCGTTTAAGTTGTTAATATAAGTGATGAAATGGCTGCCGCCAGAATGGATCGGGATATTTCTGTTTAGTGACGTATGTATTCTGAAATAGATGCTAAACCAGCATGCTATACCCAAGATATTTTTCCCTAATCTGTTTACATAAATCAGATAGTTTAGCTGATGATCAGATTTAATCGGTTTGGATAAAGGTATGCACAGATAAGTGCTATCTCATGTTCAGTAAAATAGGTTGTTGCACATATCTGGTACGTGTAGGTTTTCGTGCCTATCAAATTTATTGTCAATTTTTTTTTTTTTTTCAGAAAAGTATTTACATTTTAAAAAATATAAATCAAAATAACACGCAGATACAATATTACGAAAAGATCCGTCACTGAATCAGGACCTCATTCAAAAGCCTCCGCCATTGATTTTTATCACTATCCTATGTAGCAGAGATTACTTTAATAAAAACTACGTGTAATTACTAATCAAAATTGACGATTCTGCTAACTATAATTAAGAGGAATAAAAATTGAGAGCGTTCTCAAAACGTTGAAAACAAAAATAATTTTTTATTCGGAGCTCCGTGTTCGAGTAGTTTTAACGACCCACAACAATAGAAAACCTAAGAGAACATTATTTTAGGTATAGTAAATTTACTAACAGCTATATACGTTAAATATTTCCGAGAAACAGTTTTCATGAAAACAACATTTCATGAAATATATACTAAAAAATCAGTTGTTAGTGAATGTATTGTGGGAAAACTTTATATCAGGAGCCATGAGACGTCCCTATTAGCACTCCAATTAAATCTAGTTTAATGTATTATAAATTATTTTATGACTA